>NC_048585.1:61873057-62068057 GCF_013265735.2 Oncorhynchus mykiss | reverse complement strand
AAAATACTTGAATAAGATAGAACCCAACCAAGAATTCACAAGACGGGACGAACACCAAATTGAGGCTATACTTTGTGTACAATGCAAAACACCAAATAATTAGTTGCACTTCCTAACCTCTCGCCAATGTATTTTGTTATAAAAAAATATATATTTAACCTTTATTTAACTAGGCAAGTCCGTTAAGAACAAATTCTTATTTACAATGACGGCCTAAGGAACAGTAGAGAGACATATTTCCCCTCAGATTACACAGATCCACAAAGAATTAGAAAACAAATCCAATTTTGATTAACTCCCATATCTACTGGGTGAAATTCCACAGTGTGTCATCACAGCAGTAAGATTTGTGACCTGTTGCCAAGAGAAAGGGGTAACCAGTGAAGAACAAACACCACTGTAAATACAACCCATATTTATGTTGATTTATTTTCCCTTTTGTACTTTAACTATTTTCACTACTTGTGAAGAGAAGAGCTGAACCTCTTACCTGAGATATAGAGAGGAGGGGGGAGAGAGAAGGAGAGAAAAAGAGAGAGGGAGAGAGTGAGAGAGGGAGAGAGAGAGAGAGAGAAGAGAGGGAGAGAGAGAGAGATAGAGAGAAGAGAGGGAGAGAGAGAGAGATGGAGAGGAAGAGAGAGAGAGAGAAGAGAGGGAGAGAGAGAGAGATAGATAGAAGAGAGGGAGAGAGAGAGAGATAGAGGGAGAGAGAGAGAGAGAGATAGAGAGAAGAGAGGGAGAGAGAGAGAGAGAGAAGAGAGGGAGAGAGAGAGAGAGAGAGAAGAGAGGGAGAGAGAGAGAGAGAGAGAAGAGAGGGAGAGAGAGAGAGATAGAGAGAAGAGAGGGAGAGAGAGAGAGATAGAGAGAAGAGAGGGAGAGAGAGAGAGATAGAGAGAAGAGAGGGAGAGAGATAGAGAGAAGAGAGGGAGAGAGAGAGAGAGAGAATAGAGGGAGAGAGAGAGAAGAGAGGGAGAGAGAGAGAGATAGAGAGGGAGAGAGAGAGAGATAGAGAGAAGAGAGGGAGAGAGAGAGAGATAGAGAGAAGAGAGGGAGAGAGATAGAGAGAAGAGACGGAGAGAGATAGAGAGAAGAGAGGGAGAGAGAGAGATAGAGAGAAGAGAGGGAGAGAGAGAGAGATAGAGAGAAGAGAGGGAGAGAGAGAGAGAGAGAGAGAAGAGAGGGAGAGACAGAGAGATAGAGAGAAGAGAGGGAGAGAGAGAGAGATAGAGAGAAGAGAGGGAGAGAGAGAGATAGAGAGAAGAGAGGGAGAGGGAGAGAGAGAGAGAGAGAGAAGAGAGGGAGAGAGAGAGAGAGAGAAGAGAGGGAGAGAGAGAGAGAGAGAGAGAGAGAAGAGAGGGAGAGCCATTTGAGACTTGCTTAATACCCCAACCATCTTCCATCAATCACATAGCTACAAGAATCCGACCTTTGTGAAGCTCATAGCAGTTTAATGACAAATAAAATATCATTTTATTGGTCACCTACACATATTTAGCAGATGTTATTGCGGGTGTAGCGAAATGCTTGTGTCCTTAGAGATCCTTTTATGTCTCTGTTTTGGTTTGGTCAGGGTGTGAGTTGGGGTGGGTGGTGGATGTCCTTGATGATCTTTTTGGCCTTCCTGTGACATCGGGTGGTGTAGGTGTCCTGGAGAGCAGGCAGTGTAACCCCCAGGAATGCGTTGGGCACACCACCCTCTGTGTGGACCATTTCAGACTATCAGTGATGTGTCCGGCGAGGAACTTGAAGTTTTTCCTCCACAATGTGGATAAGGGGGTGTTCCCTCTGCTGTTTCCTGAAGTCCACAATCAGCTTCTTCGTTTTGGGGCCCCGAGCTTGATGGTGAGCTTGGAGGGTGCTGTGGTGTTGAAGGCTGAGCTATAGACAACGAACAGCATTCTTACATTGGTATTCCTCTTGTCCAGGTGGGATAGGGCAGTGTGATGGCGTCGTCTGTGCACCTATTGGGGCGGTTTGCAAATTTCAGTGGGTCTAGGGTGGAGGTGATATGATCGTTAACTAGCCTCTCAAAGCACTTGATGATGACAGAAGTGAGGGCTACGGGGCGGTAGTCATTTAGTTCAGTTACCTTTGCCTTCTTGGGAACAGGAACAATGGTGGACATGTTGAAGCATGTGGGAACAACAGACTGGGATAAGGATTGATTGAATATGTCCGTAAACACTCCAGGCAGCTGGTCTTCGCATACGTGTGACTCCACTTTGTCTCTGTCCTGACGTGTTGCCTGTTTGCTTGCCTTACGGAGGGAATAACTACACTGTTTGTATTCGACCACATTCCTAGTCACCGTGTCATGCTTAAATGCAGCAGTTAGCGCTTTCAGTTTAGCGCGAATGCTGCCATCTATCCACAGTTTCTGGCTTGGGTAGGTTTTAGTAGTCACAGTGGGTGGGTTTTAGTAGTCACAGTGGGTAGGTTTTAGTAGTCACAGTGGGTGGGTTTTAGTAGTCACAGTGGGTAGGTTTTAGTAGTCACAGTGGGTAGGTTTTAGTAGTCACAGTGGGTAGGTTTTAGTAGTCACAGTGGGTGGGTTTTAGTAGTCACAGTGGGTGGGTTTTAGTAGTCACAGTGGGTAGGTTTTAGTAGTCACAGTGGGTGGGTTTTAGTAGTCACAGTGGGTGGGTTTTAGTAGTCACAGTGGGTGGGTTTTAGTAGTCACAGTGGGTAGGTTTTAGTAGTCACAGTGGGTGGGTTTTAGTAGTCACAGTGGGTGGGTTTTAGTAGTCACAGTGGGTGGGTTTTAGTAGTCACAGTGGGTGGGTTTTAGTAGTCACAGTGGGTAGGTTTTAGTAGTCACAGTGGGTGGGTTTTAGTAGTCACAGTGGGTAGGTTTTAGTAGTCACAGTGGGTGGGTTTTAGTAGTCACAGTGGGTGGGTTTTAGTAGTCACAGTGGGTAGGTTTTAGTAGTCACAGTGGGTGGATTTTAATAGTCACAGTGGGTGGGTTTTAGTAGTCACAGTGGGTAGGTTTTAGTAGTCACAGTGGGTGGGTTTTAGTAGTCACAGTGGGTAGGTTTTAGTAGTCACAGTGGGTGGGTTTTAGTAGTCACAGTGGGTGGGTTTTAGTAGTCACAGTGGGTAGGTTTTAGTAGTCACAGTGGGTAGGTTTTAGTAGTCACAGTGGGTGGGTTTTAGTAGTCACAGTGGGTAGGTTTTAGTAGTCACAGTGGGTGGGTTTTAGTAGTCACAGTGGGTAGGTTTTAGTAGTCACAGTGGGTAGGTTTTAATAGTCACAGTGGGTGGGTTTTAGTAGTCACAGTGGGTAGGTTTTAGTAGTCACCGTGGGTAGGTTTTAGTAGTCACAGTGGGTGGGTTTTAGTAGTCACAGTGGGTAGGTTTTAGTAGTCACAGTGGGTAGGTTTTAGTAGTCACAGTGGGTAGGTTTTAATAGTCACAGTGGGTAGGTTTTAGTAGTCACAGTGGGTAGGTTTTAGTAGTCACAGTGGGTAGGTTTTAGTAGTCACAGTGGGTAGGTTTTAGTAGTCACAGTGGGTAGGTTTTAATAGTCACAGTGGGTAGGTTTTAATAGTCACAGTGGGTAGGTTTTAGTAGTCACAGTGGGTAGGTTTTAGTAGTCACAGTGGGTAGGTTTTAGTAGTCACAGTGGGTAGGTTTTAGTAGTCACAGTGGGTAGGTTTTAGTAGTCACAGTGGGTAGGTTTTAGTAGTCACAGTGGGTAGGATTTAGTAGTCACAGTGGGTAGGTTTTAGTAGTCACAGTGGGTAGGTTTTAATAGTCACAGTGGGTAGGTTTTAATAGTCACAGTGGGTAGGTTTTAATAGTCACAGTGGGTAGGTTTTAATAGGCACAGTGGGTAGGTTTTAGTAGTCACAGTGGGTAGGTTTTAATAGTCACAGTGGGTAGGTTTTAATAGTCACAGTGGGTGGGTTTTAATAGTCACAGTGGGTGGGTTTTAGTAGTCACAGTGGGTAGGTTTTAATAGTCACAGTGGGTAGGTTTTAGTAGTCACAGTGGGTAGGTTTTAGTAGTCACAGTGGGTAGGTTTTAGTAGTCACAGTGGGTGGGTTTTAGTAGTCACAGTGGGTGGGTTTTAGTAGTCACAGTGGGTGGGTTTTAGTAGTCACAGTGGGTGGGTTTTAGTAGTCACAGTGGGTAGGTTTTAGTAGTCACAGTGGGTAGGTTTTAGTAGTCACAGTGGGTGGGTTTTAGTAGTCACAGTGGGTAGGTTTTAGTAGTCACAGTGGGTAGGTTTTAGTAGTCACAGTGGGTAGGTTTTAGTAGTCACAGTGGGTGGGTTTTAGTAGTCACAGTGGGTGGGTTTTAGTAGTCACAGTGGGTAGGTTTTAGTAGTCACAGTGGGTGGGTTTTAGTAGTCACAGTGGGTGGGTTTTAGTAGTCACAGTGGGTGGGTTTTAGTAGTCACAGTGGGTAGGTTTTAGTAGTCACAGTGGGTGGGTTTTAGTAGTCACAGTGGGTGGGTTTTAGTAGTCACAGTGGGTGGGTTTTAGTAGTCACAGTGGGTGGGTTTTAGTAGTCACAGTGGGTAGGTTTTAGTAGTCACAGTGGGTGGGTTTTAGTAGTCACAGTGGGTAGGTTTTAGTAGTCACAGTGGGTGGGTTTTAGTAGTCACAGTGGGTGGGTTTTAGTAGTCACAGTGGGTAGGTTTTAGTAGTCACAGTGGGTGGGTTTTAATAGTCACAGTGGGTGGGTTTTAGTAGTCACAGTGGGTAGGTTTTAGTAGTCACAGTGGGTGGGTTTTAGTAGTCACAGTGGGTAGGTTTTAGTAGTCACAGTGGGTGGGTTTTAGTAGTCACAGTGGGTGGGTTTTAGTAGTCACAGTGGGTAGGTTTTAGTAGTCACAGTGGGTAGGTTTTAGTAGTCACAGTGGGTGGGTTTTAGTAGTCACAGTGGGTAGGTTTTAGTAGTCACAGTGGGTGGGTTTTAGTAGTCACAGTGGGTAGGTTTTAGTAGTCACAGTGGGTAGGTTTTAATAGTCACAGTGGGTGGGTTTTAGTAGTCACAGTGGGTAGGTTTTAGTAGTCACCGTGGGTAGGTTTTAGTAGTCACAGTGGGTGGGTTTTAGTAGTCACAGTGGGTAGGTTTTAGTAGTCACAGTGGGTAGGTTTTAGTAGTCACAGTGGGTAGGTTTTAATAGTCACAGTGGGTAGGTTTTAGTAGTCACAGTGGGTAGGTTTTAGTAGTCACAGTGGGTAGGTTTTAGTAGTCACAGTGGGTAGGTTTTAGTAGTCACAGTGGGTAGGTTTTAATAGTCACAGTGGGTAGGTTTTAATAGTCACAGTGGGTAGGTTTTAGTAGTCACAGTGGGTAGGTTTTAGTAGTCACAGTGGGTAGGTTTTAGTAGTCACAGTGGGTAGGTTTTAGTAGTCACAGTGGGTAGGTTTTAGTAGTCACAGTGGGTAGGTTTTAGTAGTCACAGTGGGTAGGTTTTAGTAGTCACAGTGGGTAGGTTTTAGTAGTCACAGTGGGTAGGTTTTAGTAGTCACAGTGGGTAGGTTTTAATAGTCACAGTGGGTAGGTTTTAATAGTCACAGTGGGTAGGTTTTAATAGTCACAGTGGGTAGGTTTTAATAGGCACAGTGGGTAGGTTTTAGTAGTCACAGTGGGTAGGTTTTAATAGTCACAGTGGGTAGGTTTTAATAGTCACAGTGGGTGGGTTTTAGTAGTCACAGTGGGTAGGTTTTAATAGTCACAGTGGGTAGGTTTTAGTAGTCACAGTGGGTAGGTTTTAGTAGTCACAGTGGGTAGGTTTTAGTAGTCACAGTGGGTAGGTTTTAGTAGTCACAGTGGGTAGGTTTTAGTAGTCACAGTGGGTAGGTTTTAGTAGTCACAGTGGGTAGGTTTTAGTAGTCACAGTGGGTAGGTTTTAGTAGTCACAGTGGGTGGGTTTTAATAGTCACAGTGGGTAGGTTTTAATAGTCACAGTGGGTAGGTTTTAATAGTCACAGTGGGTAGGTTTTAATAGTCACAGTGGGTAGGTTTTAGTAGTCACAGTGGGTAGGTTTTAATAGTCACAGTGGGTAGGTTTTAGTAGTCACAGTGGGTAGGTTTTAGTAGTCACAGTGGGTAGGTTTTAGTAGTCACAGTGGGTAGGTTTTAGTAGTCACAGTGGGTAGGTTTTAGTAGTCACAGTGGGTAGGTTTTAATAGTCACAGTGGGTAGGTTTTAGTAGTCACAGTGGGTAGGTTTTAATAGTCACAGTGGGTAGGTTTTAATAGTCACAGTGGGTAGGTTTTAATAGTCACAGTGGGTAGGTTTTAATAGTCACAGTGGGTAGGTTTTAGTAGTCACAGTGGGTAGGTTTTAGTAGTCACAGTGGGTGGGTTTTAGTAGTCACAGTGGGTAGGTTTTAGTAGTCACAGTGGGTGGGTTTTAGTAGTCACAGTGGGTAGGTTTTAATAGTCACAGTGGGTAGGTTTTAATAGTCACAGTGGGTAGGTTTTAATAGTCACAGTGGGTAGGTTTTAGTAGTCACAGTGGGTAGGTTTTAATAGTCACAGTGGGTAGGTTTTAATAGTCACAGTGGGTAGGTTTTAATAGTCACAGTGGGTGGGTTTTAGTAGTCACAGTGGGTAGGTTTTAGTAGTCACAGTGGGTAGGTTTTAATAGTCACAGTGGGTAGGTTTTAGTAGTCACAGTGGGTAGGTTTTAATAGTCACAGTGGGTAGGTTTTAGTAGTCACAGTGGGTAGGTTTTAATAGTCACAGTGGGTAGGTTTTAATAGTCACAGTGGGTAGGTTTTAATAGTCACAGTGGGTGGGTTTTAGTAGTCACAGTGGGTAGGTTTTAATAGTCACAGTGGATAGGTTTTAATAGTCACAGTGGATAGGTTTTAATAGTCACAGTGGGTGGGTTTTAGTAGACACAGTGGGTAGGTTTTAATAGTCACAGTGGGTAGGTTTTAGTAGTCACAGTGGGTAGGTTTTAATAGTCACAGTGGGTAGGTTTTAATAGTCACAGTGGGTGAGTTTTAGTAGGCACAGTGTGTGGGTTTTAGTAGTCACAGTGGGTAGGTTTTAGTAGTCACAGTGGGTAGGTTTTAATAGTCACAGTGGGTAGGTTTTAATAGTCACAGTGGGTAGGTTTTAATAGTCACAGTGGGTGGGTTTTAGTAGGCACAGTGTGTGGGTTTTAGTAGTCACAGTGGGTGGGTTTTAGTAGTCACAGTGGGTAGGTTTTAATAGTCACAGTGGGTAGGTTTTAATAGTCACAGTGGGTGGGTTTTAGTAGGCACAGTGTGTGGGTTTTAGTAGTCACAGTGGGTGGGTTTTAGTAGTCACAGTGGGTAGGTTTTAATAGTCACAGTGGGTAGGTTTTAATAGTCACAGTGGGTAGGTTTTAATAGTCACAGTGGGTAGGTTTTAATAGTCACAGTGGGTAGGTTTTAGTAGTCACAGTGGGTAGGTTTTAATAGTCACAGTGGGTAGGTTTTAATAGTCACAGTGGGTAGGTTTTAATAGTCACAGTGGGTGGGTTTTAGTAGTCACAGTGGGTAGGTTTTAGTAGTCACAGTGGGTAGGTTTTAATAGTCACAGTGGGTAGGTTTTAGTAGTCACAGTGGGTAGGTTTTAATAGTCACAGTGGGTAGGTTTTAGTAGTCACAGTGGGTAGGTTTTAATAGTCACAGTGGGTAGGTTTTAATAGTCACAGTGGGTAGGTTTTAATAGTCACAGTGGGTGGGTTTTAGTAGTCACAGTGGGTAGGTTTTAATAGTCACAGTGGATAGGTTTTAATAGTCACAGTGGATAGGTTTTAATAGTCACAGTGGGTGGGTTTTAGTAGTCACAGTGGGTAGGTTTTAATAGTCACAGTGGGTAGGTTTTAGTAGTCACAGTGGGTAGGTTTTAATAGTCACAGTGGGTAGGTTTTAATAGTCACAGTGGGTGGGTTTTAGTAGGCACAGTGTGTGGGTTTTAGTAGTCACAGTGGGTAGGTTTTAGTAGTCACAGTGGGTAGGTTTTAATAGTCACAGTGGGTAGGTTTTAATAGTCACAGTGGGTAGGTTTTAGTAGTCACAGTGGGTGGGTTTTAGTAGGCACAGTGTGTGGGTTTTAGTAGTCACAGTGGGTGGGTTTTAGTAGTCACAGTGGGTAGGTTTTAATAGTCACAGTGGGTAGGTTTTAATAGTCACAGTTGGTGGGTTTTAGTAGGCACAGTGTGTGGGTTTTAGTAGTCACAGTGGGTGGGTTTTAGTAGTCACAGTGGGTAGGTTTTAATAGTCACAGTGGGTAGGTTTTAATAGTCACAGTGGGTGGGTTTTAGTAGGCACAGTGTGTGGGTTTTAGTAGGCACAGTGGGTGGGTTTTAATAGTCACAGTGGGTAGGTTTTAATAGTCACAGAGGGTGGGTTTTAATAGTCACAGTGGGTAGGTTTTAATAGTCACAGTGGGTGGGTTTTAGTAGGCACAGTGGGTGGGTTTTAGTAGTCACAGTGGGTGGGTTTTAGTAGTCACAGTGGGTGGGTTTTAATAGTCACAGTGGGTAGGTTTTAATAGTCACAGTGGGTGGGTTTTAGTAGGCACAGTGTGTGGGTTTTAGTAGTCACAGTGGGTGGGTTTTAGTAGTCACAGTGGGTAGGTTTTAGTAGGCACAGTGTGTGGGTTTTAGTAGTCACAGTGTGTGGGTTTTAGTAGTCACAGTGGGTGGGTTTTAATAGTCACAGTGGGTAGGTTTCAATAGTCACAGTGGGTAGGTTTTAATAGTCACAGTGGGTGGGTTTTAGTAGGCACAGTGTGTGGGTTTTAGTAGTCACAGTGGGTGGGTTTTAGTAGTCACAGTGGGTAGGTTTTAGTAGTCACAGTGGGTGGGTTTTAGTAGTCACAGTGGGTGGGTTTTAGTAGTCACAGTGGGTAGGTTTTAGTAGTCACAGTGGGTGGGTTTTAGTAGTCACAGTGGGTGGGTTTTAGTAGTCACAGTGGGAACAACGTCCCCTTTACACTTCCTGATGAACTCAGTCACCGGGTCCGTGTATACGTCAATGTTATTATCCGAGGCTACCCGGGAAACAGTCTGCGTGATCAAAACAACCTTGAAGCATGGATTCCGATTGGTCAGACCAGCGTTGAACAGACCTTTGAGTTTCTGCCTATAAGAAGGGAGGAACAAAATGGAGTCGTGATCTGATTTGCCGAAGGGAGGGCGGGGGAGGGCCTTGTAGGCATCCCGGAAGAGAGAAAAGCAGCGGTCGAGTGTTTTCCCAGCGTGAGTACTACAGTCAATGTGTTGGTAGAACTTAGGTAGCGTTTTCCTCAAATTTGCTTTGTTGAAATCTCCAGTTGCAATAAATCCTCGCCCTGAGCTCGTCTACTTTATTGTCCACAGACTGAATATTGGTGAGTAATATACTCGGAAGCGGTGGATGCCCCGCCTCCTGAGTCAGACTAGTAGTCCACTCAGAATACCTCTTCTCCGCCAGCAGCATCTTGGAGGAGCCTCTGGGATGAGTTCAGTTGCCATGTGGGTTGCGAACGAAGAATCCAATTCGGGAAAGTCGTATTTCTGGTCGTAATGCTGGTGAGTTACCATCGCTCTGATATCCAAAAGTTATTTCCGGCTGTATGCCATAACACAAAACATTTTCTGGGCTAATAATGTAAGAAATAAAACACACACAAAAAAAAACGAAAAACTGTAAGGTTGCTTAGAAGCTAGAAGCAGAGCTGCCATGCCTGTCGGCGCCATCTTGTTCTCAGTGTGTGTGTGTGTAAGTAACTTTAAGTAGCAACCACCTAGCAGAACGGGTCTGGTAACTGCTGGTGGTGAAGGAGACCAGACTACAGAGGTAAAGAGGGAGTTTTTCCAAAAGGGCTTTGTAGATGAACACATACAAATGTATCTTTCTGCTCATATAAAGTGAGGTCCAACCTACCATTTGGTACAAGGTGACAGAGGAGGCTGCATGATAAACAGAGTCCAGTCTCTGTCAGACAGAGGAGGCTGCATGATAAACAGAGTCCAGTCTCTGTAAGACAGAGGAGGCTGCATGATAAACAGAGGAGGCTGCATGATAAACAGAGTCCAGTCTCTGTAAGACAGAGGAGGCTGCATGATAAACAGAGGAGGCTGCATGATAAACAGAGTCCAGTCTCTGTTAGACAGAGGAGGCTGCATGATAAACAGAGTCCAGTCTCTGTCAGACAGAGGAGGCTGCATGATAAACAGAGTCCAGTCTCTGTAAGACAGAGGAGGCTGCATGATAAACAGAGGAGGCTGCATGATAAACAGAGTCCAGTCTCTGTTAGACAGAGGAGGCTGCATGATAAACAGAGTCCAGTCTCTGTAAGACAGAGGAGTCTGCATGATAAACAGAGTTCAGTCTCTGTAAGACAGAGGAGGCTACATGATAAACAGAGTTCAGTCTCTGTAAGACAGAGGAGGCTGCTTGATAAACAGAGTCCAGTCTCTGTAAGACAGAGGATGCTACATGATAAACAGAGTCCAGTCTCTGTAAGACAGAGGAGGCCGCATGATAAACAGAGTCCAGTCTCTGTAAGACAGAGGAGGCTGCATGATAAACAGAGTCCAGTCTCTGTAAGACAGAGGAGGCTACATGATAAACAGAGTCCAGTCTCTGTAAGACAGAGGAGGCCGCATGATAAACAGAGTCCAGTCTCTGTAAGACAGAGGAGGCTGCATGATAAACAGAGTCCAGTCTCTGTCAGACAGAGGAGGCTGCATGATAAACAGAGGAGGCTGCATGATAAACAGAGTCCAGTCTCTGTAAGACAGAGGAGGCTACATGATAAACAGAGGAGGATGCATGATAAACAGAGTCCAGTCTCTGTAAGACAGAGGAGGCTACATGATAAACGGAGTCCAGTCTCTGTCAGACAGAGGAGTCTGCATGATAAACAGAGTCCAGTCTCTGTTAGACAGAGGAGGCTGCATGATAAACAGAGTCCAGTCTCTGTTAGACAGAGGAGGCTGCATGATAAACAGAGTCCAGTCTCTGTAAGACAGAGGAGGCTACATGATAAACGGAGTCCAGTCTCTGTATGACAGAGGAGGCTGCATGATAAACAGAGGAGGCTACATGATAAACGGAGTCCAGTCTCTGTTAGACAGAGGAGGCTACATGATAAACGGAGGAGGCTACATGATAAACGGAGTCCAGTCTCTGTCAGACAGAGGAGGCTGCATGATAAACGGAGTCCAGTCTCTGTCAGACAGAGGAGGCTACATGATAAACGGAGTCCAGTCTCTGTTAGACAGAGGAGGCTACATGATAAACGGAGGAGGCTACATGATAAACGGAGTCCAGTCTCTGTCAGACAGAGGAGGCTGCATGATAAACGGAGTCCAGTCTCTGTCAGACAGAGGAGGCTACATGATAAACGGAGTCCAGTCTCTGTTAGACAGAGGAGGCTACATGATAAACGGAGGAGGCTACATGATAAACGGAGTCCAGTCTCTGTCAGACAGAGGAGGCTGCATGATAAACGGAGTCCAGTCTCTGTCAGACAGAGGAGGCTACATGATAAACGGAGTCCAGTCTCTGTTAGACAGAGGAGTCTACATGATAAACGGAGGAGGCTACATGATAAACGGAGTCCAGTCTCTGTCAGACAGAGGAGGCTACATGATAAACGGAGTCCAGTCTCTGTCAGACAGAGGAGGCTGCATGATAAACGGAGTCCAGTCTCTGTAAGACAGAGGAGGCTACATGATAAACAGAGTCCAGTCTCTGTCAGACAGAGGAGGCTGCATGATAAACGGAGTCCAGTCTCTGTATGACAGAGGAAGCGGGATGCATATACAACAACCATAATCAATAACAGAGATAAAAGTGGCCTGAACAAGCTTCTTTCTAGCCATAAGCGGGAAGCAAGCCTTACTACAAGAAATAAAAACCAAATTTCAATTGAAGCTTGTCACAAGATTATCCACATGAACTTTAAAGGACAACTTGTCATCCAACCATATACTGAGGTATTTGTAGGATGACACTTTTTCAATAAGCCACCAGATGTGACAATGCTAACCTTCTCTGGCAGAGTTCTAACTCTGATAAAGGTCATGAACTTAGTTTTTTGTACATTCAAGACCAGTTTGAGACCATAAAGGGAGGCCTGCAGTGACTGAAAATCAGTCTGGAGCTCTTCAACAGCCTGAACCAGAGAAGGAACACATGCATAGATGACTGTATTATCTGCATATAGATGGAACTTTGCTGGTTGAATCCCATTTCCCAAATCATGAATAAACATTGAGAACAACACAGGAGCTAAAATGGAACCCTGGGGGACACCTCTATTAAACTCTAGAAAGCTAGACTTGTGATTGTCACTGTATACACATTGTGTTCTGTCAGAAAGATAGTTCCTAAGCCAATTTACTGCCCCTTCACTGGGACCAATGTTACTGAGTCTAGCTAGCAACAAGAGAGAGAGAGAGAGAGAGAGAGAGGGGGGGGGGGGGGGGGGAGAGAGGGAGAAATAGAGAAAGGGGGAGAGAGAGGGGGAGGAAGAGAGATAGACAGAGAGAGGTGTCACAACAGGTGTAAATGTATGTGTCATGACAGTGTTATGACAATATTATGACAGGATATGACAAGTTATGCCAGCGGTTATATATTATGACATGATTATGATACGATTTGAAATCGTATTGACATCAGAGAAACCTTGAATCTTCTTATTTGAGTCAGAAAGGGATAGTCATATGATAGGTAGGATATACTATACCTTGCAGAGAGCATATCTACCTGACAATCTCTTAGAAACAAATAGCAACTATTTCAACCAAGATTTAAAAAGATCTGATGCTGATCTGATGCTGATCTGATGCTGGCATAAGATGGAGAGAAAGTTCGAGTATACGGAATTACAGTGAGTGAAAATGTGTGCTTAATGTATAGAATGTATTTTACAAGAGACACAATTCACAAATTCAACAGCAAAACGAATAATGTCTCAATAAGCCATGCTTTTTCTGGGAACACTATGAAGTTATGGGCAGAGCTAGAAATGACCTGTCAGAGGTACTAACGTATAAACATCCTTTTAACGGACTAAGGACGGAGGAGCAGGTCTGGGCAGAGGAGAAGTAGCGGTGGGATGTAGTCATGGTGTCTTTAAGTTGTCGTTCGTATGTACACGTTTTTTGGGGGGGAATGTTAAAAGAAAATGTAATTTACGCACAATTTTTTTTTTTGTGTGTTTATTTTTTTTTATTACCCTGCTCCAAACCTTAACCCTTAACCCTTAACCCCTAGCTTAAACATTCAGAATGAAATGCCTAAAAGCAAACATCGAAATTTGGCGTTCGTGGGCTAACGTCGGATTCTGAATTGAGACCGTGCGAGCTTGTTGAAGGGTCAGTGTGACACACACACACACACACACACACACACTTAACCTACCTTTCCCTCTGTCACACGCAAATGTAAAATCCACTCACAGACGTCCAGTCCTCCAATCCATTAGTAGTAGGCTAACACATCCCATAAAGCTCTACTAATAACATATTATATCTTGTCACGAAATAATACTTGACATTGTCATTCTCAACCATCAAACTGTCATATTCTGATAGAGATCAGACACCTCAAAAGAAACAGAAACGGTCCCAGACCTCAAAGTCGCGACCTTTGGTTTCAGTTTGCTGTTCCTTTAATCCTTCCATGTTCCGGTGAAATCTGTTTTCAATCTGATGAAAAAAATATAATAAAAAGTCCCGGAAAGCTGATCCTGTTCATTCCCACGTTAAACCGAGCCAGATGTTGTTTCCCTGCGCGACGCTTCAACGATGACATCAATTCACCCTCCCTGCGCGCACTGAACAGAGAGACTGAAAGAGCGGACTGCACGAGGCAAGTCCGGTACGTTTTGTGTGAGCATGGAGAGTATTCAACCCGGAGGAGGAGAAAAGTATGGATGGGGAGGGGAGAGGAGAGGAGAGGAGAGGAGAGGAGAGGAGAGGAGAGGAGAGGAGAGGAGAGGAGAGGAGAGGAGAGGAGAGGAGAGGAGAGGAGGGGAGAGGAGAGGAGAGGAGAGGAGGGGAGGGGAGAGGAGAGGAGGGGAGAGGAGAGGAGAGGAGAGGAGAGGAGAGGAGAGGAGAGGAGAGGAGAGGAGAGGAGAGGAGAGGAGAGGAGGGAGGGAATCTGTTTACCCTAAATTATATTAATATAGTGATGAGGAGGCCACGACCATTGTTTCCTGTCTGTTGTTTCCTGTGTATTGTTTCCTGTCTTTTGTTTCTTGTCTATTGTTTCCTGTCTGTTGTTTCCTGTCTGTTGTTTCCTGTCTGTTGTTTCATGTCTGTTGTTTCATGTCTGTTGTTTCCTGTCTATTGTTTCCTGTCTGTTGTTTCCTGTCTGTTGTTTCCTGTCTGTTGTTTCCTGTCTGTTGTTTCCTGTCTTGTTGTTTCCTGTCTTGTTGTTTCCTGTCTGTTGTTTCCTGTCGAGCCAGGAAACATTGGCTGTAACTGTGCAAGTGTGCATGTATGTGTGTGTGTGAAAAAATAAATACATTTTTTTTGTTAAACATGGAAGGGTTTTTAGTTGTGAAGTGTGAAAACCTCAGTGTTTGTCAACAGAACGGGACAGTTCCAGCAGGACAGTGTGCTCTTATTAGCAATGGTAACCAATACAGTGGATGGCTCTGACACACACACACACACACACGCACACGCACACGCACACACACACACTCGCACATAAACACACACATGCACACACACACACACACACACACACTCGCACACACACACACTCGCACACACACACACACACGCACACACCATCAACATGGCTGAAAAATACACTCTGACATAGACTCTACTGGCCAATAGGCGCAACAGCCCTGTTACCTTCAAGTAGGTTTTGCTAGGCTGATGGGGATTGGGGATGGGCGCGAGCATCTGCCTCTGATTCCAGAGGTTTTAAGTTTGAATCAAGATAGGGTTTTATTTAGAATTTTTTAAGCCTTTCCAAAACTTTAACCCCGTACCTTAACCATTCAGAGTTAATGCCTAACCTTAACCATTCAGAGATAATGACTAACCTTAACCATTCAGAGTTAATGCCTAACCTTAACCATTCAGAGATAATGACTAACCTTAACCATTCAGAGTTAATGCCTAACCATAACCATTCAGAGTTAATGCCTAACCTTAACCATTCAGAGTTAATGCCTAACCTTAACCATTCAGAGATAATGACTAACCTTAACCATTCAGAGTTAATGCCTAACCTTAACCATTCAGAGATAATGACTAACCTTAACCATTCAGAGTTAATGCCTAACCTTAACCATTCAGAGTTAATGCCTAACCTTAACCATTCAGAGTTAATGCCTAACCTTAACCATTCAGAGTTAATGCCTAACCTTAACCATTCAGAGTTAATGCCTAACCTTAACCATTCAGAGTTAATGCCTAACCTTAACCATTCAGAGTTAATGGCTAACCTTAACCATTCAGAGTTAATGACTAACCTTAACCATTCAGAGTTAATGCCTAACCTTAACCATTCAGAGGTAATGACTAACCTTAACCATTCAGAGTTAATGACTAACCTTAACCATTCAGAGTTAATGACTAACCTTAACCATTCAGAGTTAATGCCTAACCTTAACCATTCAGAGGTAATGGCTAACCTTAACCATTCAGAGGTAATGGCTAAACCTTAACCATTCAGAGGTAATGGCTAACCTTAAACACTTAATTTGGTGGAGGGTGGAGGATTATTTTGCCTGATTTAGATATGTTTCTGCTTATAATTTACAACACTTTGGTATGCTATTTGTTAGTCGACTTGTCTATAATTAGATACATTGTCACGTGTGCTCCCTCACCTGCCTCTAGGTCACCAGGCTGCTCGTTATGGCGCACACCTGTCACCATCGTTACACGCGCCTGCGCATCATCAGACTCACCTGGACTCCATCACTTCTCTGATTACCTTCCCTATATATGTCCCTCCCTTTGCTTCCTTCCCTATATATGTCCATCCCTTTGCTTCCTTCCCTATATATGTCCCTCCCTTTGGTTGCTTCCCTATATATGTCTCTCCCTTTGGTTCCTTCCCTATATATGTCTCTCCCTTTGCTTCCTTCCCTATATATGTCCATCCCTTTGCTTCCTTCCCTATATATGTCCCTCCCTTTGGTTGCTTCCCTATATATGTCTCTCCCTTTGGTTCCTTCCCTATATATGTCTCTCCCTTTGGTTCCTTCCCTATATATGTCACTCCCTTTGGTTCCTTCCCTATATATGTCACTCCCTTTGGTTCCTTCCCTATATATGTCACTCCCTTTGGTTCCTTCCCTATATATGTCACTCCCTTTGGTTCCTTCCCTATATATGTCACTCCCTTTGGTTCCTTCCCTATATATGTCCCTCCCTTTGGTTCCTTCCCTATATATGTCCCTCCCTTTGCTTCCTTCCCTATATATGTCTCTCCCTTTGGTCGCTTCCCTATATATGTCCCTCCCTTTGGTTGCTTCCCTATATATGTCTCTCCCTTTGGATCCTTCCCTATATATGTCCCTCCCTTTGGTTCCTTCCCTATATATGTCACTCCCTTTGGTTCCTTCCCTATATATGTCACTCCCTTTGGTTCCTTCCCTATATATGTCCCTCCCTTTGGTTCCTTCCCTATATATGTCTCTCCCTTTGGTTCCTTCCCTATATATGTCCCTCCTTTTGGTTCCTTCCCTATATATGTCTCTCCCTTTGGTTCCTTCCCTATATATGTCTCTCTCTTTGGTTCCTTCCCTATATATGTCACTCCCTTTGGTTCCTACCCTATATATGTCCCTCCCTTTGGTTCCTTCCCTATATATGTCACTCCCTTTGGTTGCTTCCCTATATATGTCTCTCCCTTTGGTTCCTTCCCTATATATGTCCCTCCCTTTGGTTCCTTCCCTATATATGTCTCTCCCTTTGGTTCCTTCCCTATATATGTCACTCCCTTTGGTTCCTTCCCTATATATGTCTCTCCCTTTGGTTCCTTCCCTATATATGTCTCTCTCTTTGGTTCCTTCCCTATATATGTCACTCCCTTTGGTTCCTACCCTATATATGTCCCTCCCTTTGGTTCCTTCCCTATATATGTCACTCCCTTTGGTTGCTTCCCTATATATGTCTCTCCCTTTGGTTCCTTCCCTATATATGTCCCTCCCTTTGGTTGCTTCCCTATATATGTCCCTCCCTTTGGTTCCTTCCCTATATATGTCCCTCCCTTTGGTTGCTTCCCTATATATGTCTCTCCCTTTGGTTCCTTCCCTATATATGTCGCTCCCTTTGGTTCCTTCCCTATATATGTCTCTC
Source organism: Oncorhynchus mykiss (assembly GCF_013265735.2). Classification (NCBI taxonomy): domain Eukaryota; kingdom Metazoa; phylum Chordata; class Actinopteri; order Salmoniformes; family Salmonidae; genus Oncorhynchus; species Oncorhynchus mykiss. The sequence goes on along the minus strand of NC_048585.1, from coordinate 62,050,786 downwards.
CCTTTGGTTCCTTCCCTATATATGTCACTCCCTTTGGTTCCTTCCCTATATATGTCTCTCCCTTTGGTTCCTTCCCTATATATGTCACTCCCTTTGGTTCCTTCCCTATATATGTCTCTCCCTTTGGTTCCTTCCCTATATATGTCACTCCCTTTGGTTCCTTCCCTATATATGTCTCTCTCTTTGGTTCCTTCCCTATATATGTCACTCCCTTTGGTTCCTTCCCTATATTTGTCTCTCCCTTTGGTTCCTTCCCTATATATGTCTCTCTCTTTGGTTCCTTCCCTATATATGTCGCTCTCTTTGGTTCCTTCCCTATATATGTCTCTGCCTTTGGTTCCCTCCCTATATATGTCTCTCTCTTTGGTTCCTTCCCTATATATGTCCCTGCCTTTGGTTCCCTCCCTATATATGTCCCTCCCTTTGGTTCCCTCCCTATCCTAGCCACAAGGGCTAACCGCGTCGCAGGCTGTGTTCAAACTGTCAATACAACCTGGCTAGCTTGATAGCTAGCAGCTAGGCTAGCTGCCTCACGAAGCAGCGGCCCTTCAGACTTTAGGCTACAGCATTATCCCAGGAAAGATAATAGCGGTCCCAGAAACTGAGGCGGGATCCAAATGAAACAGGCAGCGTAGTAAACAAACATTTATCAAGGACTTTTTCAGAAAATGTCTAAACAACAAACCGAGCTCTGCATTCAGCATGAGTCGTGTGTGTGTGTGTGTGTGTGTGTATGCGTGTGTGTGTGTGTGTGTGTGTGTGTGTGCGTGTGTATGCGCGTGTGTGTGTATGCGTGTGTGTGTGTGTGTGTGTGTGTGTGTGTGTGTGTGCGTGTGTATGCGCGTGTGTGTGCGTGTGTGTGTGTGTGTATGCGTGTGTGTGTGTGTGTGTGTGTGTGCGTGTGTATGCGCGTGTGTGTGCGTGTGTGTGTGTGTGTGTGCGTGCGTGTGTGTGTGTGTGTGTGTGTGTGTGTGCGTGTGTATGCGCGTGTGTGTGTGTGTGTGTGTGTGTGTGTGTGTGTGTGTGCGTGCGTGTGTGTGTGTGTGCGTGTGTGTGTGTGTGTGTGTGTGCGTGCGTGTGTGTGTGTGTGTGTGTGTGTGTGTGTGTGCGTGTGTATGCGCGTGTGTGTGTGTGTGTGTGTGTGTGTGTGTGTGTGTGTGTGTGTGTGTGTGTGTGTGTGTGTGTGTATTAACTGGGGAGGATAATAGGCTTTTGGTAATGGCTGGAGCAGATGTGTTTGATGCCATTCCATTGATATGAACCGTCCTCCCCTCAACACCCTCCACCGGTGTGTATGTGTGTATGTGTGTTGTTGACAGGACAGGCGAGGGGAGGGGATTGTAATTCCGCCCTGATGGGAACATGTTTTAGCTAGTGGTGGATTTGTTTTTTTTTAAAACATTACACTCCAGACCTTTAATGCGCAGGAAAGAGTCTCTCAGACACACGGGACTTCCCTCTTGACAACGTGCGAACCGATTGAGCAAAAAAGGTACCAACTGGCCCCTTTCGCTAAACCCCGTTCCCATTGCTGTTGCAACCTCGGACAGCATGTTCCCGGGAAGCCCAACTCACCACTCAAACTACTGGCAAAATCCTCTCACAATGATCTCAAACTGGACGGCATGTTCCCGGGAAGCCCAACTCACCACTCAAACTACTGGCAAAATCCTCTCACAATGATCTCAAACTGTGTTTTCATACGCAATTACATTAAACACAGACTATGTATAAAAAACGAACTAACTAACTAACTCACCCCCACCCCAAAACATTTCCGACCCTCTGGTCGGCGTCGTCCTGCGGCTAGAGCTGCGTGTCAGGGGGGGGGAGTACTGTCACATCTTCTCCTACTCTTCCTCTCCGGCCGTACGACATCACCAGAATACTAACCTCCGGGATTCATCATTATTCACTCCTGTACCTCATTAGCATTTCCTCCCCTTTGAATGTCCCTCCCTTGTGTTTTCTCACCAGTTGTTGTTGTTTACCGGCGTGGGGGGAGGGGGGGGGGGGCCTTATGGATTTATCCCTTTACTGTTTTTGTTGTTTTATTAAATGTTTCACCTGCTTCCTGCTTCCTGCTTCCTGCTTCCTGCTTCCTGCTTCCCGACTCACAGCTCCGTTATTCTAGTCACATTTTTTTTAAATAATACATTTCACCAAGACCCGACTGTGTAATTTCCAAACGGTCGATGAATGTATGAATACATACAAATTTAATTAGCATATCTATGTGGTCTTGTTTTACAAGAATGGGGGGGGGGATAATCGTCATCTTCTTCCCGAGGGTGATTTGATAGTTTGGAAAGTCATTAACAAATATTATGTATGTATGTAATATGTAAAGAACAACAACAACAACATCTAAATAAACTGTAAAATAGAAGCTCATCAGTTTTTGGAAGCCAGCCTGAAGACAGAGTAATACTTAATAAGAAACACCGACATTGATCAAGAATTCCCTTTGGTGTGTGTGTGTGTGTCTCTGTGTGTGTGTCTCTGTGAATAATTATTGATTTAAACAGACAGTAGTTCCAAACACACACACACACACACACACACAGAAATGCATACACAAAAACACACACACAGGCAAACACACACACAAACACGCACCCGAACACACACACACACACATACACCCACACAGAAATATATACACACACACACACACACACGCACACACACACACACACACACGCACACACACACATACACACACACACACACACAGAAATGCATACACAAAAACACACACACACACACACACAGAAATGCATACACAAAAACACACACACACACAGGCAAACACACACACAAACACGCACACGAACACACACACACACAAATGCACACACACACAGACAAACACACACACGCACACACACAGTATTTGACGGTGACAGATTATGACATCTCATCGCTATGACGTCTGAAAACCAGCTGAGTGGATTACCTTTGACAGATCTGACATGATGTTTCACACACACACACACACACACACACACACACACACACACACACACACACACACACACACACACACACACACACCCTGTTCCCAAAAACTCCAAGGATCCATGCCGAAATGCCTAAAGCCCTGTAGCACTCTGTCATCAGGAAGTGGTTAGAAAGGCTGGTCACATCAACTCCATCATCCCAGACACTCATAGATCCATAGACGACGCAATCTAAAACGCACGCCGCTTTCACCCACCGAGATAAAATAAATGACATTTAATTACATTAATTAACATCACGATTCCAGTAATGCAACCTTCCATGTAAATGTGCCAGGGTTTAACGAAAAGCTCCTTTGCCCTTCTAGTCCATTGGATGGGTAAAAGCCTTTACACAAACTCACTAAAACAATACAACATACCAATACTTTACATCCAATAATATATAATTCAAACGACAACAACACCATCATCAACTGTCGTCTGGCGTATGAAGAACCACAGACAACTCATCAGGTTTGGAGAGATTTGAGCCATGTTTTCAATTTAAATTTAAAATTACAATAATCAGTGCAGCTTCTCTAGTCCAATGGGATTGCATTCCAGTATATTATAGCTCTAAATAGAGAAGACTGATTGGGCGATTTTACTGTGTCGAAAAGGGACAACGCAATCCCCTCTAGTTGCTGGCCTTGGAGGTGCTTTCCTTGAGAATGATATGCCGGCATAGACGTGGAGGGCCAAGACCATGCAGGATCCTAAAGACAAGGCCTGCATCTACATACTGCTTAAAGCTACCCAGAATTAAATCAATTATGTTTGTAAAATACATGACAATGGAGGTAACTGTTTGGTTTGTTATAAAAAAATATTAAGTGTTTGTTTGTTGTGTGAATTCAATTGGTTTCAGAATAGCAGCTCCTGCTTGTGACCAGGATGTGTGGAAATATCTCAGACGTGAGGAGATCACAGCATTGCAGGAGGCCTCCTGAGGGAAGGAAAGGTCTGATCAACCTGAAGTTGGATAATCTCAAACTTAACCGTGTTTAACCACCTTCTTCACGTGTTTCTTAAAATGTCAAGTAGGAGTCCAAAATGACTCCGAGATACCTGAAGTTAGACATAACGTTCAGATTCTCCTCCATTAACAAGAACAGCTGGTTGGAGTCCAAAATGACTCAGAGAGACCTGAAGTTAGACACAGTGTTCAGATTCTCCTCCATTAACAAAAAAACACTTGTATCACGGCAACTGGTTTGATACATTCACCTCTGAAGGTAAATAACGTACTTACATTCAGTAATCTGGCTCTGATCTGTCATCCTGAGGGTCTCAGAGATAAAAATGTTGTCTAGTTTTTGTTTGAGAAAAAACAAAAATCTATTTTTAAATTAAAATGTATGAATTGGGTTTTACAGTTTGACCCCACTGCTGTCTCTGGTTCCGCTCCTCCAGAAGTAGGTTATTTTAATCCAAAACTAAAAAAATATTCTGTAGATTCAAATACAGATTTCAAAGGTGACCGTCAACTAAAGTTAGAACTCCGAACAACAGACATCAGTATCCTGTCCCTCTGTGCACATTCTAATACATTATTGACCGTAACGCTTCGTTCTGTTGGTGGGGAAAACATGCTTTTTTTTTAAAATATACTTTTTTTTCACCCCGCGACTCATTTAAGCTATTTATAATTCCAGAGGTGACAGGCAACTAAAATTGACGTCGAAATAGACATCAGTATTCCGATTCTGTCCCTCTGCGTCGCGACTCATTACACCGCTAAACATTAAAAACACTGTCTCATTGAATGGTAATAGGGGGCCTGCCTGACTGCCAGGCAGGCAGGCAGGCAGCCAGCCAGGCAGCCAGGCAGTCAGGCAGTCAGGCAGTCAGGTAGCCAGGCAGTCAGTAAGGCAAGCAGTCAGGTAGCCAGGTAGTCAGTCAGGCAGGCAGGCAGGCATTCAGGTATCCAGGCAGTCAGGCAGCCAGGCAGTCAGATAGTCAGGCAGTCAGGTATCCAGGCTGTCAGGTAGCCAGGCAGTCAGGTATCCAGGCAGTCAGGCAGCCAGGCAGTCAGATAGCCAGGCAGTCAGGCAGTCAGGTATCCAGGCAGTCAGGTAGCCAGGCAGCCAGGCAGTCAGGCAGTCAGGCAGCCAGGCAATCAGGCAGGCAGGCAGTCAGGTATCCAGGCAGTCAGGCAGGCCCAGCTGAGTGAGAGTGTGTACGATCAAACAGCATGTCTCAGCTATCAGAAAAAGCCATCCCAAGCCCTCAGATGACTGAACAGTGCTGCTCCAAATAAGCTACTTACAGAGGGAGATGAAGGGGGAGGGAGGAGAAGGGAGATGGGGAGGGAGGAGAAGGGAGATGGGGAGGGAGGAGAAAAAGGAGGCAGAGGGGAGGAGATGAGATCAGAGAGAGAAGGGAGAGGAGATGGAAGGAAGAAGAAGGGACAAGACAGAGGGAGAGGAGGGACAAGACAGGGGAGGAAGAAGAAGGGAGAGGAGATGGAAGGAAGAGGGAGGGACAAGACAGAGGGAGAGGAGGGACAAGACAGGGGAGGAAGAAGAAGGGAGGGGAAGAGTGAGAGAAGAAATATGTTGCTTACAGGAAGAAAGAGAGGAGTAGGAAGAAGAGACAGGTCAGAGATGTTTTGAATGTCTCTCCCAGGTACACCAGCTGACCTCCTCCCAGGTACATCAGCTGACCTCCTCCCAGGTACAACAGCTGACCTCCTCCCAGGTACAACAGTTGACTTCCTCCCAGGTACATCAGCTGACCTCCTCCCAGGTACATCAGCTGACCTCCTCCCAGGTACAACAGCTGACCTCCTCCCAGGTACAACAGTTGACTTCCTCCCAGGTACATCAGCTGACCTCCTCCCAGGTACATCAGCTGACCTCCTCCCAGGTACATCAGCTGACCTCCTCCCAGGTACAACAGTTGACTTCCTCCCAGGTACATCAGCTGACCTCCTCCCAGGTACATCAGCTGACATCCTCCCATGTACATCAGCTGACCTCCTCCCAGGTACAACAGCTGACCTCCTCCCAGGTACATCAGCTGACCTTCTCCCAGGTACATCAGCTGACCTCCTCCCAGGTACATCAGCTGACCTCCTCCCAGGTACATCAGCTGACCTCCTCCCAGGTACATCAGCTGACATTCTCCCATGTACATCCGTTGACCTCCTCCCATGTACATCCATTGACCTCCTCCCAGGTACAACAGCTGACCTCCTCCCAGGTACATCAGCTGACATCCTCCCATGTACATCCGTTGACCTCCTCCCATGTACATCAGCTGACCTCCTCCCAGGTACATCAGCTGACCTCCTCCCAGGTACATCAGCTGACATCCTCCCATGTACATCCGTTGACCTCCTCCCAGGTACATCAGCTGACCTCCTCCCAGGTACATCAGCTGACCTCCTCCCAGGTACATCAGCTGATCTCCTCCCAGGTACATCAGCTGACCTCCTCCCAGGTACATCAGCTGACCTCCTCCCAGGTACAACAGTTGACCTCCTCCCAGGTACATCCGTTGACCTCCTCCCAGGTACATCAGCTGATCTCCTCCCAGGTACAACAGTTGACTTTCTCCCAGGTACATCAGCTGACCTCCTCCCAGGTACATCAGCTGACCTCCTCCCAGGTACATCAGCTGATCTCCTCCCAGGTACATCAGCTGACCTCCTCCCAGGTACATCAGCTGACCTCCTCCCAGGTACATCAGCTGATCTCCTCCCAGGTACATCAGCTGACCTCCTCCCAGGTACATCAGCTGACCTCCTCCCAGGTACATCAGCTGACCTCCTCCCAGGTACATCAGCTGACCTCCTCCCAGGTACATCAGCTGACCTCCTCCCAGGTACATCAGCTGATCTCCTCCCAGGTACATCAGCTGACCTCCTCCCAGGTACATCAGCTGAAAAACTCGAACTGTTTTCTATTATATAAATATACTGAATAAGAATATAAACGCAACAAATTCAACGATTTTACTGAGTTACAGTTCACATGAGGAAATCAGTCAGTTATAATACATTGATTAGGCCCTAATCTACAGATTTCACATGACTGGGCAGGGGCACAGCCGTGGGTGGGCCTGGGAGGGCACATGACTGGGCAGGGGCACAGCCGTGGGTGGGCCTGGGAGGGCACATGACTGGGCAGGGGCACAGCCGTGGGTGGGCCTGGGAGGGCACATGACTGGGCAGGGGCACAGCCGTGGGTGGGCCTGGGAGGGCACATGACTGGGCAGGGGCACAGCCGTGGGTGGGCCTGGGAGGGCACATGACTGGGCAGGGGCACAGCCGTGGGTGGGCCTGGGAGAGCACATGACTGGGCAGGGGCACAACCATGGCTGGGCAGGGGCACAGCCGTGGGTGGGCCTGGGAGGGCACATGACTGGGCAGGGGCACAACCATGGCTGGGCAGGGGCACAGCCGTGGGTGGGCCTGGGAGGGCACATGACTGGGCAGAGGCACAGCCGTGGGTGGTTCTGGGAGGGCACATGACTGGGCAGAGGCACGGCCGTGGGTGGTTCTGGGAGGGCACATGATGGGCTGATACTACTATAGACTGATACTACTATAGGCTGATACTACTATAGACTGATACTACTATAGGCTGATAATACTATGGGCTGATAATACTATAGGCTGATACTACTAAGGGCTGATACTACTATAGGCTGATAATACTATGGGCTGATACTACTATAGGCTGATACTACTATAGGCTGATAATACTATATGCTGATACTACTATGGGCTGATACTACTATGGGCTGATAATACTATATGCTGATACTACTATGGGCTGATACTACTATGGGCTGATACTACTATGGGCTGATACTACTATAGGCTGATAATACTATATGCTGATACTACTATGGGCTGATACTACTATGGGCTGATACTACTATGGGCTGATACTACTATAGGCTGATACTACTATAGGCTGATAATACTATATGCTGATACTACTATGGGCTGATACTACTATGGGCTGATACTACTATGGGCTGATACTACTATAGGCTGATACTACTATAGGCTGATACTACTATATGCTGATACTACTATAGGCTGATAATACTATAGGCTGATACTACTATGGGCTGATACTACTATATGCTGATACTACTATATGCTGATACTACTATGGGCTGATACTACTATATGCTGATACTACTATGGGCTGATACTACTATGGGCTGATACTACTATATGCTGATACTACTATATGCTGATACTACTATGGGCTGATATTATCGGCTGCAGTTCCAACCGTTATCTGGTGATTAGTCAGTTTGCTTCATTATAAATGTTTGTGTGTGTGTTTCTGATCCAGACAGGCTAGTTACTGGTACACGGACTGGTTCCCGAAGGACTCGTGTGTGTGTGTGTGTGTGTGTGTGTGTGTGTGTGTGTGTGTGTGTGTGTGTGTGTGTGTGTGTGTGTGTGTGTGTGTGTGTGTGTGTGTGTGTGTGCTCTGTATCTCTGATTAACCACATTGCCTTTCCACTGTGGCTGTCAACAAAAGTTTATTAAAACTTTGCAACTCTGGAATAAATGATGGTTCCCTGCTGAGAGAATTGCCTTAAATCTCTCTCTGTCTCTCTATGTCTGTCTCTCTGTCTCTCTCCCTCTCTCTCTCTGTCTCTCTCTGTCTGTCTCTCTGTCTCCCTCTCTCTCTGTCTCCCTCTCCTCTCTCTCTGTCTCTCTCTCTGTCTCTCTCTCTCTCTGTCTTTCTCCTCTCTCTCTCTGTCTCTCTCTCTCTGTCTTTCTCCTCTCTCTCTCTGTCTTTCTCCTCTCTCTCTCTCTCTCTGTCTCTCTCTCTCTATCTTTCTCCTCTCTCTCTCTGTCTCTCTCTCCTCCCACTCTTGCTCTCTCTCTCTCACTCTCTCTCTCTCTCTCCCTCTCCTCTCTCTCCCTTTCTCTCTGTGTCTCTCTCTCTCCCTCTCTCTCTCTCTCTCTCTCTCTCTCTCTCTCTCTCTCTCCCTCTCTCCCTCTCTCTCTCTCTCTCTCCCTTTCTCTCTGTCTCTCTCTCTCTCTCTCTCTCTCTCTCTCCATCTCCTCTCTCTCTCTCCATCTCCTCTCTCTCTCTCTCTCTATGCTCTTGCACGGTTTCTCTTTTGAGGTTTTGTGACTTTGAATCGTTAATTCTTGCCATTTCCATTTCCATGCCTATGGGGATGTGTGTGTGTGTGTGTGCGCGGGATCATTAAAATACATCACAGATGAATGTGCCTCTGGGGATTTGGTCCAAGCCAATGGCACGGTGCTTACAGCGCTTCCCTAAGCATCTGGAATCGATCAGCCGTCAGGACGTCTCTCAACTGTTTTCTCAGATTATTCCTTTAATCATTTTTATTTGTTCGTTGCTTGGCGTTTTCCTGCTGATAGGGTAAGTTGAGTGTATATTGGACTTAAAGACACTGCCCTGCCGAACACATCGGTGGATACACACACACACACACACACACACACACACACACGCACACACACACACACGTCTTTAGAACGTAGCCTACAGGAACACAGAGTTCGGGAACTCATCCATGTTTCTTACCCATCCAAGATGGCGGTCCAATCAGCCGGCACTCCCTTTCTGCTAGACCGGCTCATGGAATGGCACAGAAATGTATCACTGTCTCCAGACCAGACCGTTTCTGGGTTGGTTCAAAAGTGAGATCTCGAGAAATCTCTGGGCCTATTTCAATAGTCTTAGCTTTCACCCTCTCCTATCTGGGGTGTATCTCAATTGTACTCCGTTCTGCCACCTCTGGTTTCTCAGCTCCCGCTCAACCCAGTCAAAGCTCCTCTCAATTCTGGTACGAACCAGCTATCGATGATGCTAGGAGAGTAGAGTCCCTGCCCATCTTCCGAAGATGTCTGAAAACCCAACTCTTCACAAAGTATCTTGATTAATTACGCACACACACACACACACACACACACACACACACACACACACACACACACACACACACACACACACACACACACACACACACACACACACACACACACCTCTCCCCCCTCCCTGATAGCTACTTTATTAAAGAAACATTTACCCACTGGGCACACGCTGGTTGAAACAATGTTGTTTTAACATAATTAGAAAAATTATGCTTTTGTTTTGTGTTGTTTCAGGTACAAAAAAAACCTATTCAATCAAAAATTGAAGGAAAAACATTGCATTGTGGGACTTTTCTGCCTGTTGGCCAGGTGACCATTTTAAGGTGTTTTTATGTGATTCCTACAGAAACAAGTGTGTGTGTGTGTGTGTGTGTGCACGCGCGTGTGTGTGTGTGTGCCTAGCAAACAGTGTCTGAAATGTTCCCGATGGCTAACTCCTGTATTGATGTAATAATAATCATTGATAATAAGTGCTTTTAATTATACAGAAAAAATCTCAAAGTGCATATAATATTATTTTTTTTAACCAAATAGAAAAGAAAATTACAACAAGAAAGCTGCATTCCAGGTGACTCATGAAGCTGGTTGAGAGAATGTCAAGAGTGTGCAAAGCTATCATCAAAGCGAAGGGTCGCTACTTTGATAAATCTCAAATACAAAATATATTTTGATTTGTTTAAAAATTTTTTGGTTACTACATGATTCCATGTGTGTTATTTCATAGTTTTGATGTCTTCACTATTATTCTACAATGTAGAAAATAGTAAAAATAAAGAAAAAGTAGGCGTGTCCAAACTCTTGACTGTTCTGTATATATTTCCAAAACAATATCTCCCTGATCTGGTTCACCTGTCTTTGTGATTGTCTCCACCCACCTCCAGATGTCACCTGGTTTCCTCGGAAGTCCCATTATCCCCAGGGTATTTATTCCTGTGTTCTCTGTTTGTCTGTTGCCAGTTCGTCTTGTTTTGTCAAGTCAACCAGACTTTTTTCCCCCCTTTTCTCCATTTTTTTTTTTTGTTGTTGTTTCTAGTCCTTCCGGTTTTGACCCTTGCCTGCCTTGACTCTGAACCCGCCTGCCTGACCATACTGCCTGCCCTGACCTCGAGCCTGCCTGTCATTCTGTACCTCCTGGACTCTGACCTTGTTGATGATGTTTTGCCTGTCCACGACCATTTTCTTGCCTGCTCCTTGGATTATAATAAATATCAGAGACTTGAACCATCGGCCTCTCGTGTCTGCATCTGGGTCTCGCCATGTGCCCTTATACGATATGTATGGGGGATTGGAAATAATGCAGACAATGACATTGACACAATCTATCTGCAATGTTAAAGAGCACAGCTATCAACAGAAAGACTTCCTAGAGAGAAAGGTTTTTAGGCCCCTTTTTAAATGGACCCCGGGGTCTGTGGCGCCTTCATGTGCTCCGGGAGGGCCTTCCAGAGGCTGGGGGGTGGTCGAGACAGGGAGAGACTGGATCAGCTACCATCAGCAGCAGGTTGTTGGTGATCCTGAGTAGGGCTGTTTCAGTACTGTGGGCCAGAAACCTGACTGGAATGTCTCAAACAGGTCCTGTAGCTGTATAGCAGCGCCTTGAAGAGGTAAAGGACGTTGGATATTGGCCTTGGCCTGTAATTGGTCAGCACTTCCTGCTCCAGGGTGGGTTTCTTCAGAAGGGGGCTAATGGCAGCCATCTTAAAAGCAGGTGGGACACTAACAGATATTGGAGGGAGTGGTTAACAATCTGGATTAACAGAGGGCTGAGTACAAGGGTACATGATTTAGCAGGGCTGTTGAAATAGGATCCAAGGTAGGAGTTTTCTCAATAACTCCCTGGGTGACTTCAAGGAAGAGGCTGAGGGTGGCGTTGGTGGAAGGTCGAGGAAGGGATGAGAGTCGTAGAGATGTTGCTGCCTTATCTTATTTTATTTTTTTAAGTCAATGAATATGTTACACTGCGCTTGGTGGAGGAAAACTGGTGCTTTGAGTTTTCAGAATTGTTATTGATAAGGTTATCTTCTCTCTCTTCTCGCTCTCATCCCTCTCTCTTCTCTCTCTCATCCCTCTCTCTTCTCTCTCTCATCCCTCTCTCTTCTCTCTCATCCCTCTCTATTCTCTCTCTCATCCCTCTCTCTTCTCTCTCTCATCCCTCTCTCTTCTCTCTCTCTTCTCTCTCTAGTCCCTCTCTCTCTGGCTCTTCTCTCGCATCTCTCTCTCTCATCCCTCTCTCATCTCTCATCTCTCGCTCTTCTCTTGCTCTCTCTCGCTCTCATCTCTCTCTGTCTCTCGCTCTTCTCTCACTAGTCTCTCTCTTCTCTCTTCTCCCTCTCTTCTCTCCCTCTCTTCTCCCTCTTCTCCCTCTCTTCTCTCTCTCTGGACTGAAAGTTAATCTAACTGTGTTCACCTGCGCTGCAGTCCTGATCATACAGTCAGTGGCACAGAGCGAGAGAGAGAGAGAGAGAGAGAGAGAGAGAGAGAGACCGAAAGCGAGAGAGAGAGAGAGAGAGAGATGCTATCTGTACACTACCCACAAAATGAGGTGGAAACTGTATGACCATATTAGAGACACATATTTCCCTCAGATTACACAGACCAACAAAGAATTAGAAAACAAACCCAATTTTGATAAACTCCCATATCTACTGGGTGAAATACCACAGTGTTCCATCACAGCAGCAAGATGTGTGACCTGTTGCCACAAGAAAAGGTCAACCAGTGAAGAACACACACCAATGTAAATACAACCCATATTTATGATGATTTATTTTCCCTTTGGTACTTTAACTATTTACACATAATATGTCTTTATTATTTTGGAACTTCTGTGAGTGTAATGTTTAATGTTCATTTGTATTGTTTATTTAACTTTTGTTTATTATTTACTTCACTTTCTTTGGCAACGTTAACATATGTTTCCCATGTCAATAAAGACCCTTGAATTGAATTGAATTCAATCGAGAGGGGGGAGAGAGAGAGAGAGAGAGAGAGAGTGAGAGAGAGAGATGGTGAAAGGAGAGGAGGGAGATATGAAGAGGAGGAATGAGGGAAGGGACAGAGATAGGGAGAGGAGGAATGAGGGAAGGGACAGAGATGAAGAGGAGGAATGAGGGAAGGGACAGAGATAGGGAGAGGAGGAATGAGGGAAGGGACAGAGATGAAGAGGAGGAATGAGGGAAGGGACAGAGATATGAAGAGGAGGAATGAGGGAAGGGACAGAGATATGAAGAGGAGGAATGAGGGAAGGGACAGAGATAGGGAGAGGAGGAATGAGGGAAGGGACAGAGATAGGGAGAGGAGGAATGAGGGAAGGGACAGAGATAGGGAGAGGATGGATGAGGGAAGGGACAGAGATGAAGAGGATGAATGAGGGAAGGGACAGAGATGAAGAGGAGGAATGAGGGAAGGGACAGAGATAGGGATGGATGAGGGAAGGGACAGAGATGAAGAGGATGAATGAGGGAAGGGACAGAGATATGAAGAGGAGGAATGAGGGAAGGGACAGAGATGAAGAGGAGGAATGAGGGAAGGGACAGAGATATGAAGAGGAGGAATGAGGGAAGGGACAGAGAGATGAAGAGGAGGAATGAGGGAAGGGACAGAGATGAAGAGGAGGAATGAGGGAAGGGACAGAGATGAAGAGGAGGAATGAGGGAAGGGACAGAGATGTGAAGAGGAGGAATGAGGGAAGGGACAGAGGTATGAAGAGGAGGAATGAGGGAAGGGACAGATATATGAAGAGGAGGAATGAGGGAAGGGACAGAGATGAAGAGGAGGAATGAGGGAAGGGACAGAGATAGGGAGAGGAGGAATAAGGGAAGGGACAGAGATGAAGAGGAGGAATGAGGGAAGGGACAGAGATGATGAGGAGGAATGAGGGAAGGGACAGATATGAAGAGGAGGAATGAGGGAAGGGACAGAGATGAAGAGGAGGAATGAGGGAAGGGACAGAGATATGAAGAGGAGGAATGAGGGAAGGGACAGAGATAGGAAGAGGATGGATGAGGGAAGGGACAGAGATGAAGAGGAGGATTTTTTTTTTTTAAGAGAGGGTAAGGAGTGTCCTGTTAGGGCGAAGGAGAATGAGGTGGTAAGGGGAAGGAGTGTCCAGCGTGTCTCCTATCTGGAGGCGAGTGTGGCGGGGAACGATTGTGGCCGGGAACGAGTGTGGAGGGGAACGAGTGTGGCGGGGAACAAGTGTGGAGGGGAACAAGTGTGGAGGGGAACGATTGTGGCCGGGAACGATTGTGGCCGGGAACAAGTGTGGAGGGGAACAAGTGTGGAGGGGAACGAGTGTGGCGGGGAACGAGCGTGGCGGGGAACGAGTGTGGCGGGGAAGAAGCAATGGTAGTAGAGCCACCTAGACCAGTGAATGGTTCTCATCAAACCTAGACCAGTGAAGGGTTCTCATCAACCCTAGACCAGTGAAGGGTTCTCATCAACCCTAGACCAGTGAAGGATTCTCATCAACCCTAGACCAGTGAAGGATTCTCATCAATCCTAGACCAGTGAAGGATTCTCATCAACCCTCGACCAGTGAAGGATTCTCATCAACCCTAGACCAGTGAAGGATTCTCATCAACCCTAGACCAGTGAAGGATTCTCATCAACCCTAGACCAGTGAAGGATTCTCATCAACCCTAGACCAGTGAAGGATTCTCATGAACCCTCGACCAGTGAAGGGTTCTCATCAACCCTAGACCAGTGAAGGTCTTCAACCCTCGACCAGTGAAGGGTTCTCATCAACCCTAGACCAGTGAAGGATTCTCATCAACCCTAGACCAGTGAAGGATTCTCATCAACCCTAGACCAGTGAAGGATTCTCATCAACCCTAGACCAGTGAAGGATTCTCATCAACCCTCGACCAGTGAAGGGTTCTCATCAACCCTCGACCAGTGAAGGATTCTCATCAACCCTAGACCAGTGAAGGATTCTCATCAACCCTAGACCAGTGAAGGATTCTCATCAACCCTCGACCAGTGAAGGATTCTCATCAAACCTAGACCAGTGAAGGGTTCTCATCAACCCTCGACCAGTGAAGGGTTCTCATCAACCCTAGACCAGTGAAGGTCATCAACCCTCGACCAGTGAAGGATTCTCATCAACCCTAGACCAGTGAAGGATTCTCATCAACCCTCGACCAGTGAAGGGTTCTCATCAACCCTAGACCAGTGAAGGTCATCAACCCTAGACCAGTGAAGGATTCTCATCAACCCTAGACCAGTGAAGGATTCTCATCATCCCTAGACCAGTGAAGGATTCTCATCAACCCTAGACCAGTGAAGGTATATCATCAACCCTAGACCAGTGAAGGATTCTCATCAACCCTAGACCAGTGAAGGATTCTCATCAACCCTAGACCAGTGAAGGATTCTCATCAACCCTAGACCAGTGAAGGATTCTCATCAACCCTAGACCAGTGAAGGATTCTCATCATCCCTAGACCAGTGAAGGATTCTCATCAACCCTAGACCAGTGAAGGATTCTCATCAACCCTAGACCAGTGAAGGATTCTCATCAACCCTAGACCAGTGAAGGATTCTCATCAACCCTAGACCAGTGAAGGATTCTCATCAACCCTAGACCAGTGAAGGGTTCTCATCAACCCTAGACCAGTGAAGGTCATCATTCCTAGACCAGTGAAGGATTATCATCAAACGAAGGACAGTGAAAGGTGAATTTTGTATTATTTATTTCAATGGTCATCAACTGTACAGCACAAGAGGAGAAGAAGTCTAAGAACAATTGGAATGATTGTGAATGCCGCTGAAAGTTTTTGGGGTCTTTGTGATTTCACAGTCGAGGCAGTGCAAGAACTCCTGTCGGTGAATGTAGCCCCATCACAGGTTCCTGAGGGTGTGTACGGATGTAAATTTAGTAGTGGACTGTGATTTAAAAAAATATTTTTTACATTTTAATTTAACCTTCATTTAACTCGGCAAGTCGGTTAAGAACAAATTATTATTTACAATGACGGCCTACGCTGGCCAAACTCTAACAACACTGGGCCAATTGTGCACTCCCAATCACGGCTGGTTGAGATACAGCCTGGAATCAAACCAGGGTCTGTAGTGACGCCTCTAGCACTGAGATGCAGTGCCTTAGACCGCTGCGCCACTCGGGAGCCCAGTTCTTATTCAATACCGCGTCCATCCGGAGGCGGTGATGCACCTTTAACGTTGGATGGTAACCGCAGTTAACCCCGTCGGGAGAGAACATGGCATTTTGATTCTCCCCCTAGTCCCCGCCCTCCTGACGTCACCCGGAAGAGGGGGACGGACGGGGGAACCAAGATGGCGTTTCTACGCTGTAGGCGAGACCCGTGTGGATTTATATGTCTCATACTAACTTATTTCAGCGTCTTTTACGCCGATTATGTGGTCATTCAGTATGTCCTCATCCCTGCCTACTCGGGAAGGTAAGTATTGCGTGTGTTTCTTCCGCTAACTGCTTAAAAACGGCTTAGCGTCTGTATAGCTAACGTTAGCATACCTTCGCTGTTTGTATAGGTATTCTGTATCATTATCCAATGTTGACAACGGCTTCGTTACATTACTTATAGTTAGTTACCTGTAGCGGGGCTGTACATTCACTATGACCAGGTAGTTAACGCGTTTTCCCAAGTCAGTCTTTGAGCACAGTACACAAGAACAAAGTGAAAGGCTAGTTTGATAGCATCAAAACAATGTTGTTGACACTCAGAGCTTCACTACTGAGAGTTCGTTTTAAATGGCCCGCTGCCCCGGGTGGGTAGGGATGTCATTTTAGGAATGGAACTGTATAAAATGCGCAAACCCAGTGCACCGGGCCATGCATAATGAACTCGCCCAATGTGTGGGTTTACTGTGAACTCACAAATTGTAATCTATCCTTGTCGAACCAGTCAAACCGGATAAACGTTTCATCCCTTCTCTACTGCAGTTAGAGAAAAGTGTAAAATACTTTGTTTGGTGCTACAAGCCAGTGTAGTTGGCTAGCTAGTTCACTCATTCATTCATTTGGTGCTGTCAGTCTCCACCCTTGACTCTCACTCTCTCTCCCCCTCCTCACCGCTCCTTCTTTCTCCAACTATCCTCTCTCTCTTCTGTCTCTTCTCTCTCTCTCCTCTCTTCTCTCCCTCTCTTCTCTCTCTTCTGTCTCTTCTCTCTCTCTTCTCTCCCTCTCTCTTTGCTCTCTCTTCTCTCTTCTCTCTCTCTCTCTCTCTCTCTTTTCAGTGTGTGGTGTACACTACATGGGTCAGTGTTTAACTTGATTCTACTACTGCTGCTGGCCTGTCACTCCAAAGCTGTCTTCTCAGACCCAGGTTTGTTCAGCCCGTGTGTGTGAGTGAGAGACGGAAACAATACTACCAACTGACGAGACTAACCCAGAAAGTGTTTTTCTTTTGACAATAGGGGTGTGTTACAGTCTAGCAAGGCTTCTGTCTGTACCTGTGTGTATCTGGTGCAGTGGTGTAACGTACTCAAGTTGTTTTTGGGGGTATCTGTACTTTACCATTCATATTTTTGAATACTTTAATTCACTCCATTCCTTAAGAAAATAATGTATTTTTTACTCCATACATTTTCCCCTGACACCCAAAAGTACTTGTTACATTTGAATGCTTAGCAGGAAAGGAAAATAGTCAGATTCACACACTTATCAAGAGAACATCCTTGGTCATCCCTACTGCCTCTGATCTGGAGGACTCACTAAACAGAGAACAACCCTGGTCATCCCTACTGCCTCTGATCTGGAGGACTCACTAAACAGAGAACATCCCTGGTCATCCCTACTGCCTCTGATCTGGAGGACTCACTAAACAGAGAACATCCCTGGTCATCCCTACTGCCTCTGATCTGGAGAACTCACTAAACAGAGAACATCCCTGGTCATCCCTACTGCCTCTGATCTGGAGGACTCACTAAACAAAGAACGTCCCTGGTCATCCCTACTCCCTCTGATCTGGAGGACTCTCTAAACAGAGAACATCCCTGGTCATCTCTACTGCCTCTGATCTGGAGAACTCACTAAACAGAGAACATCCCTGGTCATCCCTACTGCCTCTGATCTGGTGGACTCACTAAACAGAGAACATCCCTGGTCATCCCTAATGCCTCTGATCTGGTGTACTCACTGAACACACATGCTTCCTTTGTTTATTATGCCTGAGTGTCTCCTCCAGGTATGGTGTGGTGTGGGTTTATAATATGTTGTGACTCAGGTGTACTTGACTACCTGTGTGTCCTCCAGGTATGGTGTGGTGTGGGTTTATAATATGATGTGACTCAGGTGTACTTGACTTCCTGTGTGTCCTCCAGGTATGGTTGGTGTGGGTTTATAATATGTTGTGACTCAGGTGTACTTGACTACCTGTGTCTCCTCCAGGTATGGGTGGTGTGGTGTGGGTTTGAAATATGATGTGACTCAGGTGTACTTGACTACCTGTGTGTCCTCCAGGTATGGTTGGTGTGGGTTTATAATATGTTGTGACTCAGGTGTACTTGACTACCTGTGTGTCCTCCAGGTATGGTTGGTGTGGGTTTATAATATGTTGTGACTCAGGTGTACTTGACTACCTGTGTGTCCTCCAGGTATGGTGTGGTGTGGGTTTATAATATGATGTGACTCAGGTGTACTTGACTACCTGTGTGTCCTCCAGGTATGGTTGGTGTGGGTTTATAATATGTTGTGACTCAGGTGTACTTGACTACCTGTGTGTCCTCCAGGTATGGTTGGTGTGGGTTTATAATATGATGTGACTCAGGTGTACTTGACTACCTGTGTCTCCTCCAGGTATGGTGTGGTGTGGGTTTATAATATGTTGTGACTCAGGTGTACTTGACTACCTGTGTGTCCTCCAGGTATGGTTGGTGTGGTGTGGGTTTATAATATGTTGTGACTCAGGTGTACTTGACTACCTGTGTGTCCTCCAGGTATGGTGTGGTGTGGGTTTATAATATGATGTGACTCAGGTGTACTTGACTACCTGTGTGTCCTCCAGGTATGGTTGGTGTGGGTTTATAATATGTTGTGACTCAGGTGTACTTGACTACCTGTGTGTCCTCCAGGTATGGTTGGTGTGGGTTTATAATATGTTGTGACTCAGGTGTACTTGACTACCTGTGTGTCCTCCAGGTATGGTGTGGTGTGGGTTTATAATATGATGTGACTCAGGTGTACTTGACTACCTGTGTGTCCTCCAGGTATGGTTGGTGTGGGTTTATAATATGTTGTGACTCAGGTGTACTTGACTACCTGTGTGTCCTCCAGGTATGGTTGGTGTGGGTTTATAATATGATGTGACTCAGGTGTACTTGACTACCTGTGTCTCCTCCAGGTATGGTTGGTGTGGGTTTATAATATGTTGTGACTCAGGTGTACTTGACTACCTGTGTGTCCTCCAGGTATGGTTGGTGTGGTGTGGGTTTATAATATGTTGTGACTCAGGTGTACTTGACTACCTGTGTGTCCTCCAGGTATGGTTGGTGTGGGTTTATAATATGATGTGACTCAGGTGTACTTGACTACCTGTGTCTCCTCCAGGTGTGGTTGGTGTGGGTTTATAATATGTTGTGACTCAGGTGTACTTGACTACCTGTGTCTCCTCCAGGTATGGTTGGTGTGGGTTTATAATATGATGTGACTCAGGTGTACTTGACTACCTGTGTGTCCTCCAGGTATGGTTGGTGTGGGTTTATAATATGTTGTGACTAAGGTGTACTTGACTACCTGTGTGTCCTCCAGGTATGGTTGGTGTGGTGTGGGTTTATAATATGTTGTGACTCAGGTGTACTTGACTACCTGTGTGTCCTCCAGGTATGGTTGGTGGGGGTTTATAATATGATGTGACTCAGGTGTACTTGACTGCCTGTGTGTCCTCCAGGTATGGTTTGGTGTGGGTTTATAATATGTTGTGACTCAGGTGTACTTGACTACCTGTGTCTCCTCCAGGTATGGTTGTTGTGGGTTTATAATATGTTGTGACTCAGGTGTACTTGACTACCTGTGTGTCCTCCAGGTATGGTTGGTGTGGGTTTATAATATGTTGTGACTCAGGTGTACTTGACTACCTGTGTCTCCTCCAGGTATGGTTGGTGTGGGTTTATAATATGATGTGACTCAGGTGTACTTGACTACCTGTGTGTCCTCCAGGTATGGTTGGTGTGGGTTTATAATATGATGTGACTCAGGTGTACTTGACTACCTGTGTCTCCTCCAGGTATGGTGTGGTGTGGGTTTATAATATGTTGTGACTCAGGTGTACTTGACTACCTGTGTGTCCTCCAGGTATGGTTGGTGTGGTGTGGGTTTATAATATGTTGTGACTCAGGTGTACTTGACTACCTGTGTGTCCTCCAGGTATGGTTGGTGTGGGTTTATAATATGATGTGACTCAGGTGTACTTGACTACCTGTGTCTCCTCCAGGTGTGGTTGGTGTGGGTTTATAATATGTTGTGACTCAGGTGTACTTGACTACCTGTGTCTCCTCCAGGTATGGTTGGTGTGGGTTTATAATATGATGTGACTCAGGTGTACTTGACTACCTGTGTGTCCTCCAGGTATGGTTGGTGTGGGTTTATAATATGTTGTGACTAAGGTGTACTTGACTACCTGTGTGTCCTCCAGGTATGGTTGGTGTGGTGTGGGTTTATAATATGTTGTGACTCAGGTGTACTTGACTACCTGTGTGTCCTCCAGGTATGGTTGGTGGGGGTTTATAATATGATGTGACTCAGGTGTACTTGACTGCCTGTGTGTCCTCCAGGTATGGTGTGGTGTGGGTTTATAATATGTTGTGACTCAGGTGTACTTGACTACCTGTGTCTCCTCCAGGTATGGTTGTTGTGGGTTTATAATATGTTGTGACTCAGGTGTACTTGACTACCTGTGTGTCCTCCAGGTATGGTTGGTGTGGGTTTATAATATGTTGTGACTCAGGTGTACTTGACTACCTGTGTCTCCTCCAGGTATGGTTGGTGTGGGTTTATAATATGATGTGACTCAGGTGTACTTGACTACCTGTGTCTCCTCCAGGTATGGTTGGTGTGGGTTTATAATATGTTGTGACTCAGGTGTACTTGACTACCTGTGTCTCCTCCAGGTATGGTTGGTGTGGGTTTATAATATGTTGTGACTCAGGTGTACTTGACTACCTGTGTCTTCTCCAGGTATGGTTGGTGTGGTGTGGGTTTATAATATGATGTGACTCAGGTGTACTTGACTACCTGTGTGTCCTCCAGGTATGGTGCGGTGTGGGTTTATAATATGTTGTGACTCAGGTGTACTTGACTACCTGTGTGTCCTCCAGGTATGGTTGGTGTGGTGTGGGTTTATAATATGTTGTGACTCAGGTGTACTTGACTACCTGTGTGTCCTCCAGGTATGGTTGGTGTGGGTTTATAATATGATGTGACTCAGGTGTACTTGACTACCTGTGTCTCCTCCAGGTGTGGTTGGTGTGGGTTTATAATATGTTGTGACTCAGGTGTACTTGACTACCTGTGTCTCCTCCAGGTGTGGTTGGTGTGGGTTTATAATATGTTGTGACTCAGGTGTACTTGACTACCTGTGTGTCCTCCAGGTATGGTTGGTGTGGGTTTATAATATGATGTGACTCAGGTGTACTTGACTACCTGTGTCTCCTCCAGGTGTGGTTGGTGTGGGTTTATAATATGTTGTGACTCAGGTGTACTTGACTACCTGTGTGTCCTCCAGGTATGGTTGGTGTGGGTTTATAATATGTTGTGACTCAGGTGTACTTGACTACCTGTGTGTCCTCCAGGTATGGTTGGTGTGGGTTTATAATATGTTGTGACTCAGGTGTACTTGACTACCTGTGTGTCCTCCAGGTATGGTTGGTGTGGGTTTATAATATGATGTGACTCAGGTGTACTTGACTACCTGTGTCTCCTCCAGGTGTGGTTGGTGTGGGTTTATAATATGTTGTGACTCAGGTGTACTTGACTACCTGTGTCTCCTCCAGGTATGGTTGGTGTGGGTTTATAATATGATGTGACTCAGGTGTACTTGACTACCTGTGTGTCCTCCAGGTATGGTGTGGTGTGGGTTTATAATATGTTGTGACTCAGGTGTACTTGACTACCTGTGTCTCCTCCAGGTATGGTTGGTGTGGGTTTATAATATGATGTGACTCAGGTGTACTTGACTACCTGTGTCTCCTCCAGGTATGGTTGGTGTGGGTTTATAATATGTTGTGACTCAGGTGTACTTGACTACCTGTGTCTCCTCCAGGTATGGTTGGTGTGGGTTTATAATATGTTGTGACTCAGGTGTACTTGACTACCTGTGTCTCCTCCAGGTATGGTTGGTGTGGTGTGGGTTTATAATATGATGTGACTCAGGTGTACTTGACTACCTGTGTGGCCTCCAGGTATGGTTGGTGTGGGTTTATAATATGATGTGACTCAGGTGTACTTGACTACCTGTGTGTCCTCCAGGTATGGTGTGGTGTGGGTTTATAATATGTTGTGACTCAGGTGTACTTGACTACCTGTGTGTCCTCCAAGTATGGTTGGTCTGGGTTTATAATATGTTGTGACTCAGGTGTACTTGACTACCTGTGTCTCCTCCAGGTATGGTTGGTGTGGGTTTATAATATGTTATGACTCAGGTGTACTTGACTACCTGTGTGTCCTCCAGGTATGGTTGGTGTGGGTTTATAATATGTTGTGACTCAGGTGTACTTGACTACCTGTGTGTCCTCCAGGTATGGTTGGTGTGGTGTGGGTTTATAATATGATGTGACTCAGGTGTACTTGACTACCTGTGTGTCCTCCAGGTATGGTTGGTGTGGGTTTATAATATGATGTGACTCAGGTGTACTTGACTACCTGTGTGTCCTCCAGGTATGGTTGGTGTGGTGTGGGTTTATAATATGTTGTGACTCAGGTGTACTTGACTACCTGTGTGTCCTCCAGGTATGGTTGGTGTGGTTGGTGTGGGTTTATAATATGATGTGACTCAGGTGTACTTGACTACCTGTGTGTCCTCCAGGTATGGTTGGTGTGGTGTGGGTTTATAATATGTTGTGACTCAGGTGTACTTGACTACCTGTGTCTCCTCCAGGTATGGTTCCCCTACCAGAGACGGCCATCGACTTCTCTGACCTGAGGTCCCAGAATTCACACATGAATGAGAGGGTGAGTAACACACATACTCACAGCACTAGTGTGATGGATGTCACTGCGCTTAATTAGAAGCTCTGCTTCCTTCTGGGAACACCGTCCTTAGAAAGGCCTGATCTAGAGACCCTCTGCTTCCTTCTGGGAACACCGTCCTTAGAAAGGACTGATCTAGGGACCCTCTGCTTCCTTCTGGGAATACCGTCCTTAGAAAGGCCTGATCTAGAGACCCTCTGCTTCCTTCTGGGAAAACCGTCCTTAGAAAGGACTGATCTAGGGACCCTCTGCTTCCTTCCCTATCTGGGAACACCGTCCTTAGAAAGGCCTGATCTAGGGACCCTCTGCTTCCTTCTGGGAACACCATCCTTAGAAATGCTTGATCTAGGGACCCTCTGCTTCCTTCTGGGAACACCTTCCTTAGAAAGGCCTGATCTAGGGACCCTCTGCTTCCTTCTGGGAACACCGTCCTTAGAAAGGCCTAAACTAGAGACCCTCTGCTTCCTTCTGGGAACACCGTCCTTAGAAAGGCCTGATCTAGGGACCCTCTGCTTCCTTCTGGGAACACCGTCCTTAGAAAGGCCTGATCTAGGGACCCTCTGCTTCCTTCTGGGAACACCGTCCTTAGAAAGGCCTGATCTAGGAACCCTCTGCTTCCTTCTGGGAACACCGTCCTTACAAAGGCCTGATCTAGGGACCCTCTGCTTCCTTCTGGGAACACCGTCCTTAGAAAGGCCTGATCTAGGGACCCTCTGCTTCCTTCTGGGAACACCGTCCTTAGAAAGGCCTGATCTAGGGACCCTCTGCTTCCTTCTGGGAACACCGTCCTTAGAAAGGCCTGATCTAGGGACCCTCTGCTTCCTTCCCTATCTGGGAACACCGTCCTTAGAAAGGCCTGATCTAGGGACCCTCTGCTTCCTTCTGGGAACGCCGTCCTTTCGAAAGGCCTGATCTAGGGACCCTCTGCTTCCTTCCCTATCTGGGAACACCGTCCTTAGAAAGGCCTGATCTAGGGACCCTCTGCTTCCTTCTGGGAACACCGTCCTTTCGAAAGGACTGATCTAGAGACCCTCTGCTTCCTTCCCTATCTGGGAACACCGTCCTTAGAAAGGCCTGATCTAGGGACCCTCTGCTTCCTTCTGGGAACACCGTCCTTTCGAAAGGCCTGATCTAGGGACCCTCTGCTTCCTTCTGGGAACACCGTCCTTAGAAAGGCCTGATCTAGGGACCCTCTGCTTCCTTCTGGGAACACCGTCCTTAGAAAGGCCTGATCTAGGGACCCTCTGCTTCCTTCTGGGAACACCGTCCTTAGAAAGGCCTGATCTAGGGACCCTCTGCTTCCTTCTGGGAACACCGTCCTTAGAAAGGCCTGATCTAGGGACCCTCTGCTTCCTTCTGGGAACACCGTCCTTAGAAAGGCCTGATCTAGGGACCCTCTGCTTCCTTCCCTATCTGGGAACACCGTCCTTAGAAAGGCCTGATCTAGGGACCCTCTGCTTCCTTCTGGGAACACCGTCCTTTCGAAAGGCCTGAAATAGGGACCCTCTGCTTCCTTCCCTATCTGGGAACACCGTCCTTAGAAAGGCCTGATCTAGGGACCCTCTGCTTCCTTCTGGGAACACCGTCCTTAGAAAGGCCTGATCTAGGGACCCTCTGCTTCCTTCTAGGAACACCGTCCTTAGAAAGGCCTGATCTATGGACCCTCTGCTTCCTTCTGGGAACACCGTCCTTAGAAAGGCCTGATCTAGGGACCCTCTGCTTCACAAACACACGTGACAAATGTCTTTTAGCCAGGTGACACGAGGGGAGCGATTTCAAGCTGTGCATTGAGCTTACGGTTTAGTCTATTCCACTATGATGTGTGGGGGTGTATTATGACATTATGTGTTCCCTACAGGGTTGTGGGGGCTGAACTGTGTAGCTTGAAACGTTAAGTTGCCATTTAGTTGCTGTGCAGAGTCTGACACACAGACACACACACACACAGTAGTGTAATATATTGTTGCTGTGATATTGTGTGTTACAGGGTTGTGAGGGCTGGACTGTTTGTAGTCGTTGTGAGACCTACCGCCCCCCCAGAGCTCACCACTGTAGAGTATGTCAACGATGCATACGACGCATGGACCACCACTGTCCCTGGTTAGTCACTCTACAGTTCCTCCTACAACCTCTCTCTGTCCCTGGTTAGTCACTCTACAGCTCCTCAACCTCTCTCTGTCCCTGGTTAGTCACTCTACAGCTCCTCAACCTCTCACTGTCCCTGGTTAGTCACTCTACAGCTCCTCAACCTCTCTCTGTCCCTGGTTAGTCACTCTACAGCTCCTCCTACAACCTCTCTCTGTCCCTGGTTAGTCACTCTACAGCTCCTCCTACAACCTCTCTCTGTCCCTGGTTAGTCACTCTACAGCTCCTCCTACAACCTCTCTGTCCCTGGTTAGTCACTCTACAGCTCCTCCTACAACCTCTCTCTGTCCCTGGTTAGTAACTCTACAGCTCCTCCTACAACCTCTCTCTGTCCCTGGTTAGTCACTCTACAGCTCCTCCTACAACCTCTCTCTGTCCCTGGTTAGTAACTCTACAGCTCCTCCTACAACCTCTCTCTGTCCCTGGTTAGTCACTCTACAGCTCCTCCTACAACCTCTCTCTGTCCCTGGTTAGTAACTCTACAGCTCCTCCTACAACCTCTCTCTGTCCCTGGTTAGTCACTCTACAGCTCCTCAACCTCTCTCTGTCCCTGGTTAGTCACTCTACAGCTCCTCAACCTCTCTCTGTCCCTGGTTAGTAACGCTACAGCTCCTCAACCTCTCTCTGTCCCTGGTTAGTCACTCTACAGCTCCTCAACCTCTCTCTGTCCCTGGTTAGTCACTCTACAGCTCCTCAACCTCTCTCTGTCCCTGGTTAGTAACGCTACAGCTCCTCAACCTCTCTCTGTCCCTGGTTAGTCACTCTACAGCTCCTCAACCTCTCACTGTCCCTGGTTAGTCACTCTACAGCTCCTCAACCTCTCTCTGTCCCTGGTTAGTCACTCTACAGCTCCTCAACCTCTCTCTGTCCCTGGTTAGTAACGCTACAGCTCCTCAACCTCTCTCTGTCCCTGGTTAGTCACTCTACAGCTCCTCAACCTCTCTCTGTCCCTGGTTAGTCACTCTACAGCTCCTCCTACAACCTCTCTCTGTCCCTGGTTAGTCACTCTACAGCTCCTCCTACAACCTCTCTCTGTCCCTGGTTAGTCACTCTACAGCTCCTCAACCTCTCACTGTCCCTGGTTAGTCACTCTACAGCTCCTCAACCTCTCTCTGTCCCTGGTTAGTCACTCTACAGCTCCTCAACCTCTCTCTGTCCCTGGTTAGTCACTCTACAGCTCCTCAACCTCTCTCTGTCCCTGGTTAGTCACTCTACAGCTCCTCAACCTCTCTCTGTCCCTGGTTAGTCACTCTACAGCTCCTCCTACAACCTCTCTCTGTCCCTGGTTAGTCACTCTACAGCTCCTCCTACAACCTCTCTCTGTCCCTGGTTAGTAACGCTACAGCTCCTCAACCTCTCTCTGTCCCTGGTTAGTCACTCTACAGCTCCTCCTACAACCTCTCTCTGTCCCTGGTTAGTCACTC
Source organism: Oncorhynchus mykiss (assembly GCF_013265735.2). Lineage (NCBI taxonomy): Eukaryota > Metazoa > Chordata > Actinopteri > Salmoniformes > Salmonidae > Oncorhynchus > Oncorhynchus mykiss. The sequence continues at coordinate 62,024,161 of NC_048585.1, read as the reverse complement.
TACAGCTCCTCAACCTCTCTCTGTCCCTGGTTAGTCACTCTACAGCTCCTCAACCTCTCTCTGTCCCTGGTTAGTCACTCTACAGCTCCTCAACCTCTCACTGTCCCTGGTTAGTCACTCTACAGCTCCTCAACCTCTCTCTGTCCCTGGTTAGTAACTCTACAGCTCCTCCTACAACCTCTCTCTGTCCCTGGTTAGTCACTCTACAGCTCCTCCTACAACCTCTCTCTGTCCCTGGTTAGTCACTCTACAGCTCCTCCTACAACCTCTCTCTGTCCCTGGTTAGTCACTCTACAGCTCCTCCTACAACCTCTCTCTGTCCCTGGTTAGTCACTCTACAGCTCCTCAACCTCTCTCTGTCCCTGGTTAGTCACTCTACAGCTCCTCAACCTCTCTCTGTCCCTGGTTAGTCACTCTACAGCTCCTCAACCTCTCTCTGTCCCTGGTTAGTCACTCTACAGCTCCTCCTACAACCTCTCTCTGTCCCTGGTTAGTAACGCTACAGCTCCTCAACCTCTCTCTGTCCCTGGTTAGTCACTCTACAGCTCCTCAACCTCTCTCTGTCCCTGGTTAGTCACTCTACAGCTCCTCAACCTCACACTGTCCCTGGTTAGTCACTCTACAGCTCCTCAACCTCTCTCTGTCCCTGGTTAGTCACTCTACAGCTCCTCAACCTCTCACTGTCCCTGGTTAGTCACTCTACAGCTCCTCAACCTCTCTCTGTCCCTGGTTAGTCACTCTACAGCTCCTCCTACAACCTCTCTCTGTCCCTGGTTAGTCACTCTACAGCTCCTCAACCTCTCTCTGTCCCTGGTTAGTCACTCTACAGCTCCTCAACCTCTCTCTGTCCCTGGTTAGTAACGCTACAGCTCCTCCTACAACCTCTCTCTGTCCCTGGTTAGTCACTCTACAGCTCCTCAACCTCTCTCTGTCCCTGGTTAGTCACTCTACAGCTCCTCAACCTCTCTCTGTCCCTGGTTAGTAACGCTACAGCTCCTCAACCTCTCTCTGTCCCTGGTTAGTCACTCTACAGCTCCTCAACCTCTCACTGTCCCTGGTTAGTCACTCTACAGCTCCTCAACCTCTCTCTGTCCCTGGTTAGTCACTCTACAGCTCCTCCTACAACCTCTCTCTGTCCCTGGTTAGTCACTCTACAGCTCCTCAACCTCTCTCTGTCCCTGGTTAGTCACTCTACAGCTCCTCAACCTCTCTCTGTCCCTGGTTAGTAACGCTACAGCTCCTCCTACAACCTCTCTCTGTCCCTGGTTAGTCACTCTACAGCTCCTCCTACAACCTCTCTCTGTCCCTGGTTAGTCACTCTACAGCTCCTCCTACAACCTCTCTCTGTCCCTGGTTAGTCACTCTACAGCTCCTCCTACAACCTCTCTCTGTCCCTGGTTAGTCACTCTACAGCTCCTCCTACAACCTCTCTCTGTCCCTGGTTAGTAACTCTACAGCTCCTCAACCTCTCTCTGTCCCTGGTTAGTCACTCTACAGCTCCTCAACCTCTCTCTGTCCCTGGTTAGTAACGCTACAGCTCCTCAACCTCTCTCTGTCCCTGGTTAGTAACTCTACAGCTCCTCAACCTCTCACTGTCCCTGGTTAGTCACTCTACAGCTCCTCAACCTCTCTCTGTCCCTGGTTAGTCACTCTACAGCTCCTCAACCTCTCTCTGTCCCTGGTTAGTCACTCTACAGCTCCTCAACCTCTCTCTGTCCCTGGTTAGTCACTCTACAGCTCCTCCTACAACCTCTCTCTGTCCCTGGTTAGTCACTCTACAGCTCCTCCTACAACCTCTCTCTGTCCCTGGTTAGTAACGCTACAGCTCCTCAACCTCTCTCTGTCCCTGGTTAGTCACTCTACAGCTCCTCCTACAACCTCTCTCTGTCCCTGGTTAGTCACTCTACAGCTCCTCAACCTCTCTCTGTCCCTGGTTAGTCACTCTACAGCTCCTCAACCTCTCTCTGTCCCTGGTTAGTCACTCTACAGCTCCTCAACCTCTCACTGTCCCTGGTTAGTCACTCTACAGCTCCTCAACCTCTCTCTGTCCCTGGTTAGTAACTCTACAGCTCCTCCTACAACCTCTCTCTGTCCCTGGTTAGTCACTCTACAGCTCCTCCTACAACCTCTCTCTGTCCCTGGTTAGTCACTCTACAGCTCCTCCTACAACCTCTCTCTGTCCCTGGTTAGTCACTCTACAGCTCCTCCTACAACCTCTCTCTGTCCCTGGTTAGTCACTCTACAGCTCCTCAACCTCTCTCTGTCCCTGGTTAGTCACTCTACAGCTCCTCAACCTCTCTCTGTCCCTGGTTAGTCACTCTACAGCTCCTCAACCTCTCTCTGTCCCTGGTTAGTCACTCTACAGCTCCTCCTACAACCTCTCTCTGTCCCTGGTTAGTAACGCTACAGCTCCTCAACCTCTCTCTGTCCCTGGTTAGTCACTCTACAGCTCCTCAACCTCTCTCTGTCCCTGGTTAGTCACTCTACAGCTCCTCAACCTCACACTGTCCCTGGTTAGTCACTCTACAGCTCCTCAACCTCTCTCTGTCCCTGGTTAGTCACTCTACAGCTCCTCCTACAACCTCTCTCTGTCCCTGGTTAGTCACTCTACAGCTCCTCAACCTCTCTCTGTCCCTGGTTAGTCACTCTACAGCTCCTCAACCTCTCTCTGTCCCTGGTTAGTCACTCTACAGCTCCTCAACCTCTCACTGTCCCTGGTTAGTCACTCTACAGCTCCTCAACCTCTCTCTGTCCCTGGTTAGTCACTCTACAGCTCCTCCTACAACCTCTCTCTGTCCCTGGTTAGTCACTCTACAGCTCCTCAACCTCTCTCTGTCCCTGGTTAGTCACTCTACAGCTCCTCAACCTCTCTCTGTCCCTGGTTAGTAACGCTACAGCTCCTCCTACAACCTCTCTCTGTCCCTGGTTAGTCACTCTACAGCTCCTCAACCTCTCTCTGTCCCTGGTTAGTCACTCTACAGCTCCTCAACCTCTCTCTGTCCCTGGTTAGTAACGCTACAGCTCCTCAACCTCTCTCTGTCCCTGGTTAGTCACTCTACAGCTCCTCAACCTCTCACTGTCCCTGGTTAGTCACTCTACAGCTCCTCAACCTCTCTCTGTCCCTGGTTAGTCACTCTACAGCTCCTCCTACAACCTCTCTCTGTCCCTGGTTAGTCACTCTACAGCTCCTCAACCTCTCTCTGTCCCTGGTTAGTCACTCTACAGCTCCTCAACCTCTCTCTGTCCCTGGTTAGTAACGCTACAGCTCCTCCTACAACCTCTCTCTGTCCCTGGTTAGTCACTCTACAGCTCCTCCTACAACCTCTCTCTGTCCCTGGTTAGTCACTCTACAGCTCCTCCTACAACCTCTCTCTGTCCCTGGTTAGTCACTCTACAGCTCCTCCTACAACCTCTCTCTGTCCCTGGTTAGTCACTCTACAGCTCCTCCTACAACCTCTCTCTGTCCCTGGTTAGTAACTCTACAGCTCCTCAACCTCTCTCTGTCCCTGGTTAGTCACTCTACAGCTCCTCAACCTCTCTCTGTCCCTGGTTAGTAACGCTACAGCTCCTCAACCTCTCTCTGTCCCTGGTTAGTAACTCTACAGCTCCTCAACCTCTCACTGTCCCTGGTTAGTCACTCTACAGCTCCTCCTACAACCTCTCTCTGTCCCTGGTTAGTCACTCTACAGCTCCTCCTACAACCTCTCTCTGTCCCTGGTTAGTCACTCTACAGCTCCTCAACCTCTCTCTGTCCCTGGTTAGTCACTCTACAGCTCCTCCTACAACCTCTCTCTGTCCCTGGTTAGTCACTCTACAGCTCCTCCTACAACCTCTCTCTGTCCCTGGTTAGTCACTCTACAGCTCCTCCTACAACCTCTCTCTGTCCCTGGTTAGTCACTCTACAGCTCCTCCTACAACCTCTCTCTGTCCCTGGTTAGTCACTCTACAGCTCCTCCTACAACCTCTCTCTGTCCCTGGTTAGTCACTCTACAGCTCCTCCTACAACCTCTCTCTGTCCCTGGTTAGTCACTCTACAGCTCCTCCTACAACCTCTCTCTGTCCCTGGTTAGTAACTCTACAGCTCCTCCTACAACCTCTCTCTGTCCCTGGTTAGTCACTCTACAGCTCCTCCTACAACCTCTCTCTGTCCCTGGTTAGTCACTCTACAGCTCCTCAACCTCTCTCTGTCCCTGGTTAGTCACTCTACAGCTCCTCCTACAACCTCTCTCTGTCCCTGGTTAGTCACTCTACAGCTCCTCAACCTCTCTCTGTCCCTGGTTAGTCACTCTACAGCTCCTCCTACAACCTCTCTCTGTCCCTGGTTAGTCACTCTACAGCTCCTCCTACAACCTCTCTCTGTCCCTGGTTAGTCACTCTACAGCTCCTCCTACAACCTCTCTCTGTCCCTGGTTAGTCACTCTACAGCTACTCAACCTCTCTCTGTCCCTGGTTAGTCACTCTACAGCTCCTCCTACAACCTCTCCCTGTCCCTGGTTAGTCACTCTACAGCTCCTCCTACAACCTCTCTCTGTCCCTGGTTAGTCACTCTACAGCCCCTCCTACAACCTCTCTCTGTCCCTGGTTAGTAACTCTACAGCTCCTCCTACAACCTCTCTCTGTCCCTGGTTAGTCACTCTACAGCTCCTCCTACAACCTCTCTCTGTCCCTGGTTAGTCACTCTACAGCTCCTCCTACAACCTCTCTCTGTCCCTGGTTAGTCACTCTACAGCTCCTCCTACAACCTCTCTCTGTCCCTGGTTAGTCACTCTACAGCTCCTCCTACAACCTCTCTCTGTCCCTGGTTAGTCACTCTACAGCTCCTCCTACAACCTCTCTCTGTCCCTGGTTAGTCACTCTACAGCTCCTCCTACAACCTCTCTCTGTCCCTGGTTAGTCACTCTACAGCTCCTCCTACAACCTCTCTCTGTCCCTGGTTAGTCACTCTACAGCTCCTCCTACAACCTCTCTCTGTCCCTGGTTAGTCACTCTACAGCTCCTCCTACAACCTCTCTCTGTCCCTGGTTAGTCACTCTACAGCTACTCAACCTCTCTCTGTCCCTGGTTAGTCACTCTACAGCTCCTCCTACAACCTCTCTCTGTCCCTGGTTAGTCACTCTACAGCTCCTCCTACAACCTCTCTCTGTCCCTGGTTAGTCACTCTACAGCCCCTCCTACAACCTCTCTCTGTCCCTGGTTAGTAACTCTACAGCTCCTCCTACAACCTCTCTCTGTCCCTGGTTAGTCACTCTACAGCTCCTCCTACAACCTCTCTCTGTCCCTGGTTAGTCACTCTACAGCTCCTCCTACAACCTCTCTGTCCCTGGTTAGTCACTCTACAGCTCCTCCTACAACCTCTCTCTGTCCCTGGTTAGTCACTCTACAGCTCCTCCTACAACCTCTCTCTGTCCCTGGTTAGTCACTCTACAGCTCCTCCTACAACCTCTCTCTGTCCCTGGTTAGTCACTCTACAGCTCCTCCTACAACCTCTCTCTGTCCCTGGTTAGTCACTCTACAGCTCCTCCTACAACCTCTCTCTGTCCCTGGTTAGTCACTCTACAGCTGCTCCTACAACCTCTCTCTGTCCCTGGTTAGTCACTCTACAGCTCCTCCTACAACCTCTCTCTGTCCCTGGTTAGTCACTCTACAGCTCCTCCTACAACCTCTCTCTGTCCCTGGTTAGTCACTCTACAGCTCCTCCTACAACCTCTCTCTGTCCCTGGTTAGTCACTCTACAGCTCCTCCTACAACCTCTCTCTGTCCCTGGTTAGTCACTCTACAGCTCCTCCTACAACCTCTCTCTGTCCCTGGTTAGTCACTCTACAGCTCCTCCTACAACCTCTCTCTGTCCCTGGTTAGTCACTCTACAGCTCCTCCTACAACCTCTCTCTGTCCCTGGTTAGTAACTCTACAGCTCCTCCTACAACCTCTCTCTGTCCCTGGTTAGTCACTCTACAGCTCCTCCTACAACCTCTCTCTGTCCCTGGTTAGTCACTCTACAGCTCCTCCTACAACCTCTCTCTGTCCCTGGTTAGTAACGCTACAGCTCCTCCTACAACCTCTCTCTGTCCCTGGTTAGTAACGCTACAGCTCCTCCTACAACCTCTCTCTGTCCCTGGTTAGTCACTCTACAGCTCCTCCTACAACCTCTCTCTGTCCCTGGTTAGTCATTCTACAGCTCCTCCTACAACCTCTCTCTGTCCCTGGTTAGTAACGCTACAGCTCCTCCTACAACCTCTCTCTGTCCCTGGTTAGTCACTCTACAGCTCCTCCTACAACCTCTCTCTGTCCCTGGTTAGTCACTCTACAGCTCCTCCTACAACCTCTCTCTGTCCCTGGTTAGTCACTCTACAGCTCCTCCTACAACCTCTCTCTGTCCCTGGTTAGTCACTCTACAGCTCCTCCTACAACCTCTCTCTGTCCCTGGTTAGTCACTCTACAGCTCCTCCTACAACCTCTCTCTGTCCCTGGTTAGTAACGCTACAGCTCCTCCTACAACCTCTCTCTGTCCCTGGTTAGTAACTCTACAGCTCCTCAACCTCTCTCTGTCCCTGGTTAGTCACTCTACAGCTCCTCCTACAACCTCTCACTGTCCCTGGTTAGTCACTCTACAGCTCCTCAACCTCTCTCTGTCCCTGGTTAGTCACTCTACAGCTCCTCAACCTCTCTCTGTCCCTGGTTAGTAACTCTACAGCTCCTCCTAAAACCTCTCTCTGTCCCTGGTTAGTCACTCTACAGCTCCTCCTACAACCTCTCTCTGTCCCTGGTTAGTCACTCTACAGCTCCTCCTACAACCTCTCTCTGTCCCTGGTTAGTCACTCTACAGCTCCTCCTACAACCTCTCTCTGTCCCTGGTTAGTAACTCTACAGCTCCTCAACCTCTCTCTGTCCCTGGTTAGTCACTCTACAGCTCCTCCTACAACCTCTCACTGTCCCTGGTTAGTCACTCTACAGCTCCTCAACCTCTCCCTGTCCCTGGTTAGTAACTCTACAGCTCCTCCTACAACCTCTCTCTGTCCCTGGTTAGTAACTCTACAGCTCCTCCTACAACCTCTCTCTGTCCCTGGTTAGTCACTCTACAGCTCCTCCTACAACCTCTCTCTGTCCCTGGTTAGTAACTCTACAGCTCCTCCTACAACCTCTCTCTGTCCCTGGTTAGTCACTCTACAGCTCCTCCTACAACCTCTCTCTGTCCCTGGTTAGTCACTCTACAGCTCCTCCTACAACCTCTCTCTGTCCCTGGTTAGTAACTCTACAGCTCCTCCTACAACCTCTCTCTGTCCCTGGTCAGTCACTCTACAGCTCCTCAACCTCTCTCTGTCCCTGGTTAGTCACTCTACAGCTCCTCCTACAACCTCTCTGTCCCTGGTTAGTCACTCTACAGCTCCTCCTACAACCTCTCTCTGTCCCTGGTTAGTCACTCTACAGCTCCTCCTACAACCTCTCTCTGTCCCTGGTTAGTCACTCTACAGCTCCTCCTACAACCTCTCTCTGTCCCTGGTTAGTCACTCTACAGCTCCTCCTACAACCTCTCTCTGTCCCTGGTTAGTCACTCTACAGCTCCTCCTACAACCTCTCTCTGTCCCTGGTTAGTCACTCTACAGCTCCTCCTACAACCTCTCTCTGTCCCTGGTTAGTCACTCTACAGCTCCTCCTACAACCTCTCTCTGTCCCTGGTTAGTCACTCTACAGCTCCTCCTACAACCTCTCTCTGTCCCTGGTTAGTCACTCTACAGCTCCTCCTACAACCTCTCTCTGTCCCTGGTTAGTCACTCTACAGCTCCTCCTACAACCTCTCTCTGTCCCTGGTTAGTCACTCTACAGCTCCTCCTACAACCTCTCTCTGTCCCTGGTTAGTCACTCTACAGCTCCTCCTACAACCTCTCTCTGTCCCTGGTTAGTCACTCTACAGCTCCTCCTACAACCTCTCTCTGTCCCTGGTTAGTCACTCTACAGCTCCTCCTACAACCTCTCTCTGTCCCTGGTTAGTCACTCTACAGCTCCTCCTACAACCTCTCTCTGTCCCTGGTTAGTCACTCTACAGCTCCTCCTACAACCTCTCTCTGTCCCTGGTTAGTCACTCTACAGCTCCTCCTACAACCTCTCTCTGTCCCTGGTTAGTCACTCTACAGCTCCTCCTACAACCTCTCTCTGTCCCTGGTTAGTCACTCTACAGCTCCTCCTACAACCTCTCTCTGTCCCTGGTTAGTCACTCTACAGCTACTCAACCTCTCTCTGTCCCTGGTTAGTCACTCTACAGCTCCTCCTACAACCTCTCTCTGTCCCTGGTTAGTCACTCTACAGCTCCTCCTACAACCTCTCTCTGTCCCTGGTTAGTCACTCTACAGCTCCTCCTACAACCTCTCTCTGTCCCTGGTTAGTCACTCTACAGCTCCTCCTACAACCTCTCTCTGTCCCTGGTTAGTCACTCTACAGCTCCTCCTACAACCTCTCTCTGTCCCTGGTTAGTCACTCTACAGCTCCTCCTACAACCTCTCTCTGTCCCTGGTTAGTCACTCTACAGCTCCTCCTACAACCTCTCTCTGTCCCTGGTTAGTCACTCTACAGCTCCTCCTACAACCTCTCTCTGTCCCTGGTTAGTCACTCTACAGCTCCTCCTACAACCTCTCTCTGTCCCTGGTTAGTCACTCTACAGCTCCTCCTACAACCTCTCTCTGTCCCTGGTTAGTCACTCTACAGCTCCTCCTACAACCTCTCTCTGTCCCTGGTTAGTCACTCTACAGCTCCTCCTACAACCTCTCTCTGTCCCTGGTTAGTCACTCTACAGCTCCTCCTACAACCTCTCTCTGTCCCTGGTTAGTCACTCTACAGCTCCTCCTACAACCTCTCTCTGTCCCTGGTTAGTCACTCTACAGCTCCTCCTACAACCTCTCTCTGTCCCTGGTTAGTCACTCTACAGCTCCTCCTACAACCTCTCTCTGTCCCTGGTTAGTCACTCTACAGCTCCTCCTACAACCTCTCTCTGTCCCTGGTTAGTCACTCTACAGCTCCTCCTACAACCTCTCTCTGTCCCTGGTTAGTCACTCTACAGCCCCTCCTACAACCTCTCTCTGTCCCTGGTTAGTCACTCTACAGCTCCTCCTACAACCTCTCTCTGTCCCTGGTTAGTCACTCTACAGCTCCTCCTACAACCTCTCTCTGTCCCTGGTTAGTCACTCTACAGCTCCTCCTACAACCTCTCTGTCCCTGGTTAGTCACTCTACAGCTCCTCCTACAACCTCTCTCTGTCCCTGGTTAGTCACTCTACAGCTCCTCCTACAACCTCTCTCTGTCCCTGGTTAGTCACTCTACAGCTCCTCCTACAACCTCTCTCTGTCCCTGGTTAGTCACTCTACAGCTCCTCCTACAACCTCTCTCTGTCCCTGGTTAGTCACTCTACAGCTCCTCCTACAACCTCTCTCTGTCCCTGGTTAGTCACTCTACAGCTCCTCCTACAACCTCTCTCTGTCCCTGGTTAGTCACTCTATAGCTCCTCCTACAACCTCTCTGTCCCTGGTTAGTCACTCTACAGCTCCTCCTACAACCTCTCTCTGTCCCTGGTTAGTCACTCTACAGCTCCTCCTACAACCTCTCTCTGTCCCTGGTTAGTCACTCTACAGCTCCTCCTACAACCTCTCTCTGTCCCTGGTTAGTCACTCTACAGCTCCTCCTACAACCTCTCTCTGTCCCTGGTTAGTCACTCTACAGCTCCTCCTACAACCTCTCTCTGTCCCTGGTTAGTCACTCTACAGCTCCTCCTACAACCTCTCTCTGTCCCTGGTTAGTCACTCTACAGCTCCTCCTACAACCTCTCTCTGTCCCTGGTAAACTTCCTCCTCCTCATCCAGCCCTCCTATCTTTCTATCTCTGTCATTCTCCTCTGTCTCTCTCTCTGTCTCTCCTCTGTCTCTCCTCTGTCTCTCCTCTGTCTCTCCTCAGTCTCTCCTCTCTCTCTGTCTCTCCTCTCTCTGTCTCTCCTCAGTCTCTCCTCTGTCTCTCTCTCTGTCTCTCCTCAGTCTCTCCTCTCTCTCTGTCTCTCCTCTCTCTGGCTCCCCTCTCTCTGTCTCTCCTCTGTCTCTCCTCTATCGTTATAATATAGTGTGTGGTTGTGTTGTAGGATCAATAACTGTGTTGGAGAGTTGAACCAGAAGTACTTCATCCAGTTTCTCTTCTATACAGGTGAGTCCTCTACTCTCCTCTGCTCTGCTCTACTCTACTCTACTCTACTCTACTCTACTCTACTCTACTCTACTCTACTCTACTCTACTCTACTCTACTCTACTCTCCTCTGCTCTGCTCTGCTCTACTCTACTCTACTCTGCTCTGCTCTGCTCTGCTCTGCTCTGCTCTACTCTACTCTACTCTACTCTGCTCTGCTCTGCTCTGCTCTACTCTACTCTACTCTACTCTACTCTACTCTACTCTACTCTACTCTACTCTACTCTACTCTACTCTACTCTACTCTACTCTGCTCTGCTCTGCTCTGCTCTGCTCTGCTCTGCTCTGCTCTGCTCTGCTCTGCTCTACTCTACTCTACTCTACTCTACTCTGCTCTGCTCTGCTCTGCTCTGCTCTGCTCTGCTCTGCTCTGCTCTGCTCTGCTCTGCTCTGCTCTGCTCTGCTCTGCTCTGCTCTGCTCTGCTCTGCTCTGCTCTGCTCTGCTCTGCTCTGCTCTGCTCTGCTCTGCTCTACTCTCTACTCTCTACTCTCTACTCTCTATACTACTCTCTACTCTCTATACTCTCTATACTACTCTACTCTACTCTGCTCTACTCTGCTCTACTCTGCTCTGCTCTCTACTCTCTACTCTCTACTCTCTACTCTACTCTATTGCTTACACAGGAGGTTGGTGGCACCTACATTTGGGAGGACGGGCTTGTGGTAATGGCTGGAGTGGAATCGTATCTAATACATCTAAGACACGATGCCATTCCGTTCGCTCCGTTCCAGCCATTACCACAAACCCGTCCTCCCAAATGAAGGTGGATCAGCCTTGATACTGCAGATAGATTGTAGCTTCCATCAATGTAATTGTATCATTTCCAATCCCCCATATATATTTTTTTTGGGGGGGGATATATATATTTATATATGTACACTACCGTTTAAAAGTTTGGGGTCACTTAGAAATGTCCTTGTTTTTGAAAGAAAAACACTTTTTGTCCATTTTAAAATAACATCAAATTGATCAGAAATACAGTGTAGACATTGTTAATGTTGAAAATGACTATTATATTATATTTTTTGGGGCACATATATATATACAGAACCAGTCAAAAGACACAACGACTCATTCAAGGGTTTTTCTTATATTTTTTTTACAATTTTCTACATTGTAAAGAAATCAAAACTATGAAATGGCACATATGGAATCACGTAGTAACCAAAAAAAGTTTAAAGCAAATGAAAATATATTTATTATTTTGTATAATAATTTAAATGGAAAGATTCTAAGTTTTGAATCCGGCTTCATTTTTGCGTATCAGTTCGTGAACCACCTTGGATCTCTTCCCAACTAGTTTAAAATCTATATGGCACCTCTGTCAATTTTGTCTTGTCCTTTTAAATTAAACAGGCATACTTTTATTTATCTTCTATTCTATCTATTTATTTATCTTTTATCTAAGTTTTCTTTAACCAATTATGGTCTTTAATGCTGACAGACACGTTCCCTACTTCCTCCCCCTTCCACTTGCCTCTTAGTTGGTTGTAATTTTGGGATTTTTCCATATATTGTTGTTAGCTGCTTGTATGACATAATTCCACACAACAACAGTTTTCAGCTGTGCTAACATAATGATGATAAACATAAACATGATTATTGCGTATAACCAGGATTGTGTTACGTTTTTTTGTCAAGCAATTATTATTTTAGCAAACAATTACAATGACAATTACAATTACTATTATTATTATTGTTCATCCAATATTGTCCCTAACATCTTTACCCCCAACAGTTGTGGGACACACATACACACACACACACACACACACACACACACACACACACACACACACTCTTACACACACTCTTACACACACTCTTACACACACACACACACACTCTTACACGCACACACACTCTTACACACACACACACACTCTTACACACACACACACACACACACACACTCTTACACACACACACACACACACACTCTTACACACACACACACTCTTACACACACTCTTACACACACACACACACACACACACTCTTACACACACACACACACTCTTACACACACACACACACACTCTTACACACACACACACACACACTCTTACACACACACACACACACACACACTCTTACACACACACACACACACACTCTTACACACACACACACACACACACACTCTTACACACACACACACACACACTCTTACACACACACACACACACTCTTACACACACACACACACACACACTCTTTTCCTCCACAATCTCAACAGTTGTTACGTCCCAGAGCCAAACTCAAGAAAGGACTTGTATCTAAATCATGTACAGTTACATAACAAATGGGGAGATTTGATAAAGTAATGTCCTGTGATCAGGTACAACCCCGTTCTCCTGAAACACACACTGGTCACCCATTTTCCCAAAGCATCTCTGAGCAGTCAGACCTTTCCATCCATTATTATGAGCCGTCCTCCCTTCAACAGCCTCCACTGATTGATTTATTATTTCATATCTCTCTCTCATCTATCTCTTCCCTCTCTCATCCCTCCCTCTCTCATTTCTCTCTCATCCTTCGCTTTCTCTTCCCTCTCTCATCCCTCTCTCATCCCTCTCTCATCTCTCCCTCATCCCTCCCTCTCTCATCCCTCTCTCTCATCTCTCCGTCTCTCATCCCTCTCTCATATCTCTCCCATCCCTCTCTCTCCCATCCCTCTCTCATCTATCTCTCTTCCCTCTCTCTCTCCCATCCCTCTCTGTCCCATCCCTCTCTCTCCCATCTCTCTCATCTCTCTCTCATCCCTCCCTCTCTCATCCCTCCCTCTCATCCCTCCCTCTCTCATCCCTCCCTCTCATCTCTCCGTCTCATATCCCTCTCTCTCTCTCTCATATCCCTCTCTCTCTCTCTCTCATCCCTTTCTTTCTCATCCATCTCTCTCTCTCATCCCTCTCTCTCTCTCATCTCTCCGTCTCATATCCCTCTCTCTCTCTCATATCTCTCTCTCATCCCCCTCTCTCTCTCATCCGTCTCTCTCCAGGTATGGCCAGTCTCTACTCCATGGCTCTGGTGGTGTCAGCCTGGGTGTGGAGAATACGGAGCGAGAGAGACGGTGAAGGAGAGAAGGAAGGAGAGGAGTCTCCCAGCAAACACCTGATTGTGTGAGTGAAGGACGAGAGAGAGATGATAGAGAGGATAGAGAGGATAGAGAGGATAGAGATGTACAAGTATAATTTTTGTGATGTATATTCTGTCTTTTCATTGTTGCCCCTTCTCAGAGCTCACTACATCATTCTCCTGGTTGAGTCAGTGTTGTTTGGAGTGTTCGTCATGGTCATCTTCTACGACCAGGTATGGTCAAGTCTCGGTTAAATGTGTTGTTTGGAGTGTTCGTCATGGTCATCTTCTACGACCAGGTATGGTCAAGTCTCGGTTAAATGTGTTGTTTGCATTCAGAAAAGACCTCAGAAGACCTCTTATAACGAGGCAGACCTGAAACTGTTCTCTCTTAACGAGGCAGACCTGAAACTGTTCTCTCTTAACGAGGCAGACCTGAAACTGTTCTCTTTTAACGAGACCTCAGAAGACCAATTTTAACGAGGCAGACCTGAAACTTTGGGGACATGTTTATGTTTTAACCTGATCACTTAATTCTCTCTCCATCCTCCTCTCTCTCCATCCTCCTCTCTCCATCCTCCTCTCTCTCTCCATCCTCCTCTCTCTCTCTCCATCCTCTCTCTCTCTCCATCCTCTCTCTCTCTCCATCCTCCTCTCTCTCTCTCCATCCTCCTCTCTCTCCATCCTCTCTCTCTCTCTCTCTCTCCATCCTCTCTCTCTCTCTCTCCATCCTCTCTCTCTCTCTCCATCCTCTCTCTCTCTCTCCATCCTCCTCTCTCTCTCTCTCCATCCTCCTCTCTCTCTCCATCCTCCTCTCTCTCTCCATCCTCTCTCTCTCTCCATCCTCCTCTCTCTCTCTCCATCCTCTCTCTCTCTCTCTCCATCCTCCTCTCTCTCTCTCCATCCTCCTCTCTCTCTCTCTCCATCCTCCTCTCTCTCTCTCTCCATCCTCCTCTCTCTCTCTCTCCATCCTCCTCTCTCTCTCTCTCCATCCTCCTCTCTCTCTCTCTCCATCCTCCTCTCTCCCTCTCCATCCTCCTCTCTCTCTCTCATCTCCATCTCTCCATCCTCCCTCTCCATCCTCCTCTCTCTCTCATCGCCATCTCTCCATCCTCCTCTCTCTCATCTCCATCTCTCCATCCTCCTCTCTCTCTCCATACTCCTATCTCCATCCTCTCTATACTCCTCTCTCCATCTCTCTCTCTCCATCCTCCTCTCTCCCTCTCCATCCTCCTCTCTCTCTCATCTCCATCTCTCCATCCTCCCTCTCCATCCTCCTCTCTCTCTCATCGCCATCTCTCCATCCTCCTCTCTCTCATCTCCATCTCTCCATCCTCCTCTCTCTCTCCATACTCCTCTCTCCATCCTCTCTATACTCCTCTCTCCATCTCTCTCTCTCCATCCTCCTCTCTCTCCATCCTCCTCTCTCTCAGTTGGTGTCCATTATAACAGATGAAACTCCTATAGAACATTTGAGGAACAGACTGATGAAAGACAGAACATCGATCACCAGCAGCACCTCTGAGCCACCGACACACATCCCACACACACGCAAGCCCAAACTAGCCCTGCTCAGAGAGGTCTTCGGGAGAGGTGTGTTGTTCAACCGTCTGTTCATGGTTTTTTTCTCACAGTCTTAAAGAATATTTAACATATAGTAGCATATTTCTAACAGTAGCGCTGTCTCTCCTCCCCCCCCCCCCCCCCCCCGTCTCTCAGGGTCGGTGTTCTGTTGGCTGTTCCCTCTACATTCCAGTCCCCCCACCGTCGGTGGAATCAGCTACTCGGCTGTTCCGGATTATGATGTGTAACGTTCCCACAACCTTCAAACAACATTCTGTGACGACAGCGTTTTAACATTCCTTCAACGTTGTGGTTACGTTACGGCCATCATATAATTAGGGCTGTCAAATGATTCATTTAATTCGTGGCGTTTAGTTAATCGCAATTCGTTACAATGTTGAGGGAAGGTTAGTTTTAGATGTTGAGGGAAGGTTAGTTTTAGATGTTGAGGGAAGGTTAGGGTTGAGGGAAGGTTAGTTTTAGATGTTGAGGGAAGGTTAGTTTTAGATGTTGAGGGAAGGTTAGTTTTAGATGTTGAGGGAAGGTTAGTTTTAGATGTTGAGGGAAGGTTAGTTTTAGATGTTGAGGGAAGGTTAGGGTTGAGGGAAGGTTAGTTTTAGATGTTGAGGGAAGGTTAGGGTTGAGGGAAGGTTAGTTTTAGATGTTGAGGGAAGGTTAGGGTTGAGGGAAGGTTAGTTTTAGATGTTGAGGGAAGGTTAGTTTTAGATGTTGAGGGAAGGTTAGTTTTAGATGTTGAGGGAAGGTTAGGGTTGAGGGAAGGTTAGGGTTGAGGGAAGGTTAGGGTTACAGTATTTGATACGATATTACTGATTATACTACTGATGTATTCTGACTTGTTACACACACTACCGCACACACTACCACTACCACACCCACTACCACACTACCACACACACTACCACACACACTACCACTACCACACCCACTACCACACTACCACACACACTCCCACTACCACACCCACTACCACACACACTACCACTACCACACCCACTACCACACTACCTACCACACTCACTACCACACACACTACCACTACCACACCCACTACCACACTACCTACCACACTACCACACCCACTACCACACACACTACCGTACCCACTACCGCTACCACACACACTACCACACACACTACCGCTACCACACACACTACCACACACACTACCACTACCACTACCACACACACACACTACCGCACACACTACCGCTACCACACACACTACCACTACCACACACACACACTACCGCACACACTACCACTACCGCACACACTACCGCACACACTACCACACACACTACCAATACCACACACACTACCACTACCACACACACTACCACTACCGCACACACTACCACTACCGCACACACTACCACACACACTACCACTACCATTACCACACACACTACCACTACCACACACACTACCACTACCACACACACCACCACACACACTACCAATACCACACACACTACCA
The DNA here is from genome assembly GCF_013265735.2 of Oncorhynchus mykiss. Taxonomy (NCBI): domain Eukaryota; kingdom Metazoa; phylum Chordata; class Actinopteri; order Salmoniformes; family Salmonidae; genus Oncorhynchus; species Oncorhynchus mykiss. The sequence goes on along the minus strand of NC_048585.1, from coordinate 62,007,806 downwards.
CTACCACACACACTACCGCACACACTACCGCTACCACACACACTACCACACACACTACCGCTACCACACACACTACCGCTACCACACACACTACCACTACCACACACACTACCACTACCACACACTACCACACACACACAATACCGCACACACTACCACACACACTACCAATACCACACACACTACCACACACACTACCACTACCACACACACACACACTACCGCACACACTACCGCACACACTACCACTACCACACACACTACCGCACACACTACCACTACCACACACACTACCACACACACTACCACTACCGCACACACTACCACACACACTACCACTACCACTACCGCACACACTACCACACACACTACCACTACCACTACCACACACACTACCACACACACTACCACACACACTACCAATACCACACACACTACCACACACACTACCACTACCACACACACTACCACTACCACACACTACCACACACACTACCACTACCACAACCACACACACTACCACACACACAGTCAGAATTTGTCTCGGTGAAGGAATCACTTCGGTTGTTGACTGTGAGGGAAGATGAATCTGAACATGATTTATTCATATAGACTACTTTCCATCTCTACCTGTGTGTGTTTGTGGTTAAACGTTTTACCTACCTTACAGATCAGACCTGGGGTTCAAATACTTTTTAAAAGTAGTTTGAAATGATTTGAGCGTTTGCTTCAGTCCGCCTCGAATGCCAGATGGCCAGGGTTTGTACTTTTGGGACTTTTCTATTTATTTTTTTATTTTTTTTAATGTCGAGAAGCTCAATCAAGCCTAGATACTTTTTCTGAAATTATGTCGAATAGTATTTGAACCCAGGTCTACTACCTGTACGCACACTGAGTGTACAAAACATTAGGAACACCTGCTCTTTCCACACAGACTGACCAGGTGAATCCAGGTTTAAAACTATGATCCCTTATTGATGTCACTTGTTAAATCCACTTCAGTCAGTGTAGATGAAGTGGAGGAGACGGGTTAAAGAAGGATTTTTAAGCCTTGAAACTATTGAGACATGGAGTGTGTATGTGTTGCCATTCAGAGGGTGAAAGGTCAAGACAAAATATTGAAGTGCTTTTGAACAGGGTTGGTATGTTCCAGGCGCACCGGTTTGTGTCAATGTAACAGTATAACTTTTTAGTCCGTCCCCTCGCCCCGACCCGGGCGCGAACCAGGGACCCTCTGCACACATCAACAACAGTCACCCACAAAGCATCGTTTACCCATCGCTCCACAAAAGCCGCGGCCTTTGCAGAGCAAAGGGGAACCACTACTTCAAGGTCTCAGAGCAAGTGACGTCACCGATTGAAACGCTATTTAGCGCGCACCACCGCTAACTAAGCTAGCCGTTTCACATCGGTTACATCAAGAACTGTAAGGCTGCTGGGTTTTTCAGTTTCCCGTGTATCAAGAATGGTCCGACACCCAAAGGACATCCAGCCAACTTGATACAACTGTAGGAAGCATTTGGAGTCAACATGGACCAGCATCCCTGTGGAACGCTTTCGACACCTTGTAGAGTCAACATGGACCAGCATCCCTGTGGAACGCTTTCAACACCTTGTAGAGAGTCAACATGGGGCCAGCATCCCTGTGGAACGCTTTCAACACCTTGTAGAGTCCACATGGGCCAGCATCCCTGTGGAACGCTTTTGACATCTTGTAGAGTCAACATGGGCCAGCATCCCTGTGGAACGCTTTCAACACCTTGTAGAGTCCACATGGGCCAGCATCCCTGTGGAACGCTTTCTACACCTTGTAGAGTCAACATGGGCCAGCATCCCTGTGGAACGCTTTCAACACCTTGTAGAGTCCACATGGGCCAGCATCCCTGTGGAACGCTTTCTACACCTTGTAGAGTCAACATGGGCCAGCATCCCCTGTGGAACGCTTTAGACACCTTGTAGAGTCAACATGGACCAGCATCCCTGTGGAACGCTTTCAACACCTTGTAGAGTCAACATGGGCCAGCATCCCTGTGGAACGCTTTCAACACCTTGTAGAGTCAACATGGACCAGCATCCCTGTGGAACGCTTTCAACACCTTGTAGAGTCAACATGAGCCAGCATCCCTGTGGAACGCTTTCAACACCTTGTAGAGTCAACATGGACCAGCATCCCTGTGGAACGCTTTAGACACCTTGTAGAGTCAACATGGACCAGCATCCCTGTGGAACGCTTTCAACACCTTGTAGAGTCCACATGGACCAGCATCCCTGTGGAACACTTTTGACATCTTTTAGAGTTCATGTCCCAACAAATTGAGCGTGTTCTGAGGGCAAAAGTTTGCTGTACTCAACATTAGGAAGGTGTTCTTAATATTTAGTATGCTAGGTAGTCAACATTAGGAAGGTGTTCTTAATATTTAGTTTGCTCGGTAGTCAACATTAGGAAGGTGTTCTTAATATTTAGTATGCTCGGTACTCAACATTAGGAAGGTGTTCTTAATATTTAGTATGCTAGGTAGTCAACATTAGGAAGGCGTTCTTAATATTTAGTATGCTAGGTGCTCAACATTAGGAAGGTGTTCTTCATATTTAGTATGCTAGGTACTCAACATTAGGAAGGTGTTCTTAATATTTAGTATGCTAGGTAGTCAACATTAGGAAGGTGTTCTTAATATTTAGTATGCTAGGTACTCAACATTAGGAAGGTGTTCTTAATATTTAGTATGCTAGGTACTCAACATTAGGAAGGTGTTCTTAATATTTAGTATGCTAGGTACTCAACATTAGGAAGGTGTTCTTAATATTTAGTATGCTAGGTGCTCAACATTAGGAAGGTGTTCTTAATATTTAGTATGCTAGGTACTCAACATTAGGAAGGTGTTCTTAATATTTAGTATGCTAGGTAGTCAACATTAGGAAGGTGTTCTTAATATTTAGTATGCTCGGTAGTCAACATTAGGAAGGTGTTCTTAATATTTAGTATGCTAGGTAGTCAACATTAGGAAGGTGTTCTTAATATTTAGTATGCTAGGTAGTCAACATTAGGAAGGTGTTCTTAATATTTTGTATACTCAGTGTATTTTATGTGTTCTATTCATATGAAGGGGAGATATGGTATTCGTCCCAAACAGCACCTTTATTTATTTAACCTTTATTTAACTAGGCAAGTCAGTTCAGAACAAATTCTTATTTTCAATGACGGCCTAGGAACACTTGTTCAGGGGCAGAGAGACAGATTTGTACCTGGTCAGCTCGGGGGTTTGAACTTGCAACCTCCAACGCTCTAACCACTAGGCTACCCTGCCGCCCCCACCCTATTCTCCCTATATAGTGCACTAACTACCAGAGTACCATTACGTTGATTCTAACAACATGATCAGGGTACTTGGTTTGCCTCTTGGTTTTATGTTGAAACGTTAACAGTTTTTATTTATTTATAATGATATTGTTACTGGCTGCGTCCTGGTCCCAAAAGGGCACCCGTTATTCCCTATTTAGTGCACTACTTTTGACCAGAGCCCCTACGGTGCATTCTGTAGGGAATAGGGCGCCGTCAGGGATACCGACTCGTTGTTTTTTTTTTAAATCTTGATTTTGTTTTGTTGACAGCGGAGTGGAATGTATATATGTGTACAGAGGAGGAATCGTGTTTTCATGATGACGTTTACATTTATCAATATATCGATATTTTACTGTGCATATGTCCCCAAATGGCACTCTTATTCCCAATTTAGTGCACTACTTTTAAAGGGAATGGGGTGCCATTTTGGACGTATTGTGTGTATCTCTGACTGTGAACTACAACTGTGTGTGTTTTTTCTAAATGCTGCTGGGGACTACTGCATTATGTGGAAGTAAAATATTTTAAATCTGGTATTTATTTTGTGTGAGGAGTTTATTTTTTGTTGCATTTAGAGATTTGATCTACATCCGGTAGGAAAACCCTGGTCCCGGAGTGCCTCAGCCATTTCGTGTTTTTTACCGGACCTGTACGACCAGGTGTGTCGAATTTAGACAATCACCGAACTGATCAATTAGCTCCGTTGGTCAGGTGTGGTGCCTAGTTGGAATATAATACCTGCAGTACCTGCAGCTCTACAGGGACAGAGTTGCCTAAACCCGGTCAACCCCGGTCGTACAGAGTAGTGAGGAGGAGCCGCACGGACCCTTCGTGTCCGGAAGTCATTTAGCCATTCAGTGTAGCCAACGGCGCTCTGTGGAGTTGATATTTTCTCGAGTTTTCTTGCGTGAATTAACTCGTGACATTACTTGATGACTCATTATATTAATAAAGTCCTGCTTTTAATCAACCAATACGATAGTCATTTGATAAAAAATAAATAAAAAAACGTTTAAAAGAGGTTGGTGGGGATAGGCTTCCCGTCACAGTTCCAAGACCAGTCAAACGTCCAGCTATAACCCCATCGCCGATGACGCCGGTGGATCTCAAAACTGACCTGGGATCTGCGTTAAGTAGCAACGCCGCCGTCGTCTTCCGACACAACAGAGAGCTCGAACCAGTCATAACTATTCAAGGATCTTTACAGCTCATTTCTTAGTTACCTGATTTGAGTAACACTTCATTTTAAGGGGTTCTTTATTATAGTGTAATTACACAAGTATTGTAGTTAATTGTAATAACTAAACTTTTTTTATTTAATCTTTTTTATCGGTAATAGCAGTTTTTAATTAGAGGTGGAACAACAACATGCTTCTTGCCATGCTTGTTACAAATGGGTAAGTTTTCACTAAATTCACAATTTTTTTTAAGGTTTAGTTTGTTCTCAGCTGCAGTCGATTCAGTAATAACGGGCACCAGGTTGTAATCGCTTGTGGACAGATGCGCTGGGTGTCTGAGATTTAAAGTTTTGGAGGCTATAATTTACCTACCTGTGAATGAACACTCTTCAAAACCTCCACTCAATGTTGTTGCCGTTACCCCCCCCAGATGTACAGAGCTCTCTATTTTTTACATATTTCTGATACTGAATGTTGTCAAATCTTCAACCAAATCCTAATATTAGATAAAGGGAACCCGAATGAACAAATAACACAACAATAACATAATTATTTAATGAACAAAGTTATGCAACAGCCAAATGCCCCTGGGTGAAAAAGTAATTTCCCCGTTTACACTCAGTATCTGGTTATGCCACCTTTGACTCACACCAACCACTTCCTGAAGTTGTTGCTGTGGAGGAATTTTGAAGGCACATTCTTCCTGGCGGGCCGCCCCCAGGTGGTGAGGGTAGGTAACAACACATCTGCCATGCTGATCCTCAACGCCCCTCAAGGGTGCGTGCTCAGTCCCCTCCTGTACTCCCTGTTCACTCATGACTGTACGGCCAGGCACGACTCCAATACCATCATTAAATTTGCCGATGACACAACAGCGGTAGGCCTGATCACCGACAATGACGAGACATCCTATAGGGAGGAGGTCAGGCACCTGTCCGTGTGGTGCCAGGACAACAACCTCTCCCTCAATGTGATCAGGACAGAGGAGATGATTGGGGACTACAGGGAAAAAAAGGACAGAGCCACGCCCCCATTCTCATCGACGGGGCTGCAGTGGAGCAGGTTGAGAGCTTCAAGTTCCTTGGTGTCCACATCACCAACAAACTAACATGGTCCAAACACACCAAGACAGTCGTGAAGAGGGCACGACGAAACCTATTCCCACCTCAGGAAACTGAGAAGATTTGGCAAGGGTCCTGAGATCCTCAAAAGGTTCTACAGCTGCACCATCGAGAGCATGGTTGCATCACTGCCTGGTACGGCAACTGCTTTACCTCCAACCGCAAGGCACTACAGAGGGTAATGCAAACGGCCCAGTACATCCCGGGGCCAGGCTTCCAGCCGTCCAGGACCTCTATACCAAGTGGTGTCAGAGGAAGGCCCTAAAAATTGTTAAAGACCCCAGCCACCCCAGTCATAGACTGTTCTCTCTGCTACCGCACGGCAAGCGGTACCGGAGCGCCAAGTCTAGGTCCAAGGGGCTTCTAAACAGCTTCTACCCCCCAAGCCATAAGACTCCTGAACATCTAGTCAAATTGATACCCAGACTATTTGCAGTGCCCCCCCATCCCCTCTTTACACCACTGCTACTCTCTGTTGTCATCTATGGATAATCACTTTAGTATCTCTACCTACATGTACATACTACCACAAATAACCGATGCCTCTGCACATTGACTCTGTATCGGTACCCCCTGTATATAGCCTCCACATTGACTCTGTACCGGTACCCCCTGTATATAGCCTCCACATTGACTCTGTACCGGTACCCCCTGTATATAGCCTCCACATTGACTCTGTACCGGTACCCCCTGTATATAGCCTCTACGGGCCACTGACACGGCCCGCAACCAAAACATGCGGACTCTCCTTCACTGCAGCCGAGGTGAGTAAAACATTTAAACGTGTTAACCCTCGCAAGGCTGCAGGCCCAGACGGCATCCCCAGCCGCGCCCTCAGAGCATGCGCAGACCAGCTGGCTGGTGTGTTTACGGACATATTCAATCAATCCCTATCCCAGTCTGTTGTTCCCACATGCTTCAAGAGGGCCACCATTGTTCCTGTTCCCAAGAAAGCTAAGGTAACTAAGCTAAACGACTACCGCCCCGTAGCACTCACTTCCGTCATCATGAAGTGCTTTGAGAGACTAGTCAAGGACCATATCACCTCCACCCTACCTGACACCCTAGACCCACTCCAATTTGCTTACCGCCCAAATAGGTCCACAGACGACGCAATCACACTGCCCTAACCCATCTGGACAAGAGGAATACCTATGTGAGAATGCTGTTCATCGACTACAGCTCAGCATTTAACACCATAGTGCCCTCCAAGCTCGTCATCAAGCTCGAGACGCAGCAGCGCCTCTTCAACCTCAGGAGGCTGAAGAAATTTGGCTTGTCACCAAAAGCACTCACAAACTTCTACAGATGCACAATCGAGAGCATCCTGACGGGCTGTATCACCGCCTGGTATGGCAACTGCTCCGCCCACAACCGTAAGGCTCTCCAGAGGGTAGTGAGGTCTGCACAACGCATCACCGGGGGCAAACTACCTGCCCTCCAGGACACCTACACCACCCGATGTCACAGGAAGGCCATAAAGATCATCAAGGACAACAACCACCCGAGCCACTGCCTGTTCACCCCGCTATCATCCAGAAGGCGAGGTCAGTACAGGTGCATCAAAGCTGGGACCGAGAGACTGAAAAACAGCTTCAAGGCCATCAGACTGTTAAACAGCCACCACTAACATTGAGTGGCTGCTGCCAACACACTGACTCAACTCCAGCCACTTTAATAATGGGAATTGATGGGAAATGATGTAAAATATATCACTAGCCACTTTAAACAATGCTACTTAATATAATGTTTACATACCCTACATTATTTATCTCATATGTATATTTTACTACACTGATTACACAATTGAAATGTGAGTATGTCATAAACCTCTTTATTTTATTAGGAATTATTTTTCATACACAAATTAAAATCTATGAAGAAAAAGCCCATTTTCTTAATTTTTATTAGATCTGATTTGGAAAACTATTTTGAGTCATTAAAACGTTTAACAAAACAAAATGTCAACCAAATGTATTCGCTACATGCCTGTATTTCAATTGATATAATGTGGATTTGAATGATTTTATTTAGATTTTTTTTCTCTTCCTTATTGCTTTGTGTAATCTCTCTGGCTGTTCTGTTTTTTTGTGTTTTGCATGTTACTGTTTACAAAAAAATAAAAATAAAAAACAGTAACATGCAAAACACAAAAAACAGAACAGCCAGAGAGATTACACAAAGCAATAAGGAAGATTTTTTTTTTTTTTTTTTTTCATATATATATAAATTAAAAAACGACCTGGTCTGTTTCTCAAGCGTTCCCTGAAATCTCGCGTTGTTGCGCCCCGGTGGAAAAAACGTGGTTGTACATTGAGCTGTAAAATAAGTGGCCGTATGATGCATGGGTTTGGCAACAACAACAACGAACCAATCACTAGACGACTTCCGGCTTCCCGATTTATATTGAGGACGACAATTGGTTGAACATCACGTCCATCACTTGCATAACGACTAACGAGTCATGTGACAGAGTGTTGTTGGTTTGTTGGGCTTCCTGGTTTCCGTGATCATGTGAATACTACAGCTAGCCGTCCCGGTCATACACACTACCCCAGTTTGGGCACTCGACACCCCGCTACAGCCTGCGCTGGTTCCCACTAGCTACTCTATGGCGGATGGAGAGCGTAGCCCGTTGCTTTCGGACCAGCACGACGGGACGAATGGTGCCTCGTATGGCTTTCCCCCGAGGCCACAGAGTGAGTAACTATAACAACAGCTGGCAGTGGCTATGTTACTATAGCTGGCTAGCTAACAACAGTAGCTAACTACCTAGCTAACAACAATAGCTAACTACCTAGCTAACAACAATAGCTAACTACCTAGCTAACAACAGTAGCTAACTACCTAGCTAACAACAGTAGCAAACTACCTAGCTAACAACAGTAGCTAACTACCTAGCTAACAACAGTAGCTAACTACCTAGCTAACTAAGGTCAACTAGCTAGCTTAGCTGGATGCACTATAAGCTCTCTAGCTAGCTAGTTTATTAACAACTCGGCTATTTACAGGTTTTCTTTCCCCGTAGCTACTAGCTGGCTGAATAGTAACTACCTAGTAGAAGAGGGTATCTATCCAGCAATAACAACTGATTTCACTTCCATATTCTATTTCTAGACAGTTATGTGAACTCTGAAGTGAAAGCTTTTGTGTGAACGAATCATTCCTCTTAAAAAATAAAAAAAAATGTATTTCCTGTCATTCTATTTCTCAACCCCCATACCCTCTCTCTGCCTTTCTTCCCGAATTCCCTCCTCCTTCTACTCTGTCCCCCCCCCCAAAAAAAAATAAATAAATAAATATATATATTACCCACCTCTCTCCCCTCCCGTCCTCTGCCCCAGGTTTCCCTCCATTCCTCAGCCCCAGTGCCCCTCCATTCCTCAGCCCCAGTGCCCCTCCTCCAGTCCTGTTCGGTGAAGCCCCGCCTCCCTACTCTCCCCTGGGCAGCCCAGACATTGGCAGCTCCCCCATCATCAGTTGCAGGTAGGTAACCCAGCAACACACACTCTTTCACTCTATACGTCCTACCTCAGCAGCTAAGCAGATGAACCTGTAGCTGAGATGTTGCCCTTTTGAATCCTTGGCCGAGGACTAGATAAACAGGGTTAAACATTCAGCAGAAGGCAAATCTGTTGTTTTGTTGTAACATTTTGGACAATAAAGTTGTATTGTGTTTTGTATTATAAGGGTGTGTCAGAGTGCCATCAACGTGGAGGGAAAGACACACCAACACGTAGTCAAGTGTGTCATCTGCAATGAGGCTACGGTGAGCAGAATGCAGACACAGTTCTATCTACTTACAACACACACACACACACACACACTGGAGACTGATGGAAGGATACTATTAATTAGTTATCAGAACTAACTCTTATCATCGTCTCTCTCCAGCCTATAAAGAATGCTCCAGCAGGGAAGAAGTATGTACGCTGCCCCTGTAACTGTCTCCTCATCTGTAAAGTCACCTCCCAGAGGATCGCCTGTCCCCGACTTTACTGGTGAGAGAGAGATGGAGATAGGGGACATATAGACAGGTAGAGAGAGTGGAAGGTGACGGGCTGGAGAGAGAGAGAGAAAGGACAATGTTTGGTAGGGAGAATGGGAGAGGGAGAAGATTGGAAGGATCTAGGCTAGAGTCCATTCTGTTTGGTGTGTCAGGGGTTAAGGATTGTAACTGATCGTGTGTGTGTGTGTGCGCGTGCTCGCCTGTGTTCCAGTAAGCGTGTCATGAACTTGGGTCTGGTGCCTGCTGCAGGGTCCGGTTCAGGCAGTCCAGAACCTCAACAACTCGCTGGGGTCAGAGTGGTCTGTGGACACTGCAGAAACACATTCCTGGTAGGATCGTGTGTGTGTCTGAGGGAAGGGGGGGGGGGGTAGTAGTGTAAACTAACAGTTGTGTACTGTGTGTGTTGTCAGTGGACTGATTTCTCAGACAGAACGTTAGCCAGATGCCCCCACTGCAGAAAAGTGTGAGTCTATATACCATCTCGCATCAGCTTTTTCCTTATTATCAATCTTCAACTCTGTTCCTGTAGTGACTTCCTGTTTTATCTCTGTTGCAGCTCTTCTGTTGGCCGGCGGTACCCCAGGAGGCGGGGCTTGTGGTGTTTCCTGTTGTTTTTGGTTTTCACTGGCGGCACGGCAGGACTAGTGGTGAGTTTAGTTTCTGAAGATACTATTTCAGTCACAATTGTGTGTGTGTAAGCATCTGTAGGTGGGAACATTGAAGCCAGATGGAACTATGCCTAGTACTCTAACCTCTCTGTTTCTCTATCTAGGTGGGAACATGGAAGTCAGATGGAACTATGCCTAGTACTCTAACCTCTCTGTTTTTTTCCCCCTCTCTGTTTCCCCCTCTAGTTGGGAACGTGTAAATCAGCCTTGCTCAACAGAGGGATCTATGCCTCCTGGGTCTTCCTGATTCTCCTGGCTGTACTGAGCATGTGCAGAATGATCTACTGGGGCTGTCTGAAGATCAGCGAACCTATACAGAACAGCCCATAGAGGGGAGAGGAGCCCATACAGAACATCACATAGAGGAGCCCATACAGAACATCACATAGAGAGGGAGAGGAGCCCATACAGAACATCACATAGAGGGGAGAGGAGCCCATACAGAACATCACATAGAGGGGAGAGGAGCCCATACAGAACATCACATAGAGGGGAGAGGAGCCCATACAGAACATTACATAGAGGAGAGAGGAGCCCATACAGAACATCACATAGAGGGGAGAGGAGCCCATACAGAACATCACATAGAGGAGAGAGGAGCCCATACAGAACATCACATAGAGGGGAGAGGAGCCCATACAGAACATCACATAGAGGGGAGAGGAGCCCATACAGAACATCACATAGAGGGGAGAGGAGCCCATACAGAACATTACATAGAGGAGAGAGGAGCCCATACAGAACATCACATAGAGGAGAGAGGAGCCCATACAGAACATCACATAGAGGGGAGAGGAACCCATAGAAATGGGGGGGGGGTTCCTCAATGCTGGAAGAGGGACCCCGAGTTAAAACATTAGGGAACCCCTGACATGGAGAGGAACAGAGAGATGTACTAAGGGAGATATGGTATTGGAAGGAGCGTGAGAACAAACATTAACATGACCAAGTCAAACTAGATCAAACCAGATCCAACCAGATCAAACTAGATCCAACCAGATCAAACTAGATCCAACCAGATCAAACTAGATCCAACTAGATCAAACTGTCTAAACTGCCTCTGTCTGGAATAACTAACTGGTCTTAGTGGATATGTCCCAAATGGTGCACCACTCAACGTTTGACCAGAGCCCCTTTTCCCTATATAGTGCACTACTTTAGACCAGGGCCCTATAGAACCCTATTCCCTATATAGTGCACTACTTTAGACTAGGGCCCTATAGACTAATAGTCCCCTACTGGACTGGCTGTTAGGACTAATAGTCCCCTACTGGACTGGCTGTTAGGACTAATAGTCCCCTACTGGACTGGCTGTTAGGACTAATAGTCCCCTACTGGACTGGCTGTTGGGACTAATAGTCCCCTACTGGACTGGCTGTTAGGACTAATAGGCCCCTACTGGACTGGCTGTTAGGACTAATAGTCCCCTACTGGACTGGCTGTTAGGACTAATAGTCCCCTACTGGACTGGCTGTTAGGACTAATAGTCCCCTACTGGACTGGCTGTTAGGACTAATAGTCCCCTACTGGACTGGCTGTTAGGACTAATAGTCCCCTACTGGACTGGCTGTTAGGACTAATAGTCCCCTACTGGACTGGCTGTTAGGACTAATAGTCCCCTACTGGACTGGCTGTTAGGACTAATAGTCCCCTACTGGACTGGCTGTTAGGACTAATAGTCCCCTACTGGACTGGCTGTTAGGACTAATAGTCCCCTACTGGACTGGCTGTTAGGACTAATAGTCCCCTACTGGACTGGGAGGAAACCTGGAGGAGCCTGCACTCGCCATCACACCAATATTTTTTTTTTCTACTGTAGAATCTGATTTTTACTGTAAAAACTGACACACTCCGTTTCTACAGTAAAATAAATCACTGAGTGCTACAGACCTGGTGATATTTATTGGTTTTTGATCGACCGGTGATAGATTGGTGTGACTATATATATATATATTTCACTCACTCTCTGCAGTCATTGTTATGTGATTTATTTTTAAATAGTTGGTTTATTTTCTATTATAGAGGTGTCTCCTGTTGTCTGTCACACTCTCTGGTTAACTGTTGTAATATCTAACTAAGCGGAGTCCCAAATGCCTCCCTATTCCCTACTGCTATTGACCTGAGCCCTATTGGCCATAGTGCCCTGCTTTTAAAGTAGTGCCCTATAAAGGGGATAGTGTGCCATTTGGGATGCAAATCTAACTGTAACGTGTTGTTGGCACTACATCCTAATGATTTAGATCTGGTCCAAGGCGTTACGCGCGACTTGGCTGGTGCCGAACCTGCTAGATGCACGTAACAACATGGACAAGAGCTACCTATCAATTATACAGCTGAATAATAACAGGTCCTGTTGTGCTGATATTCTGAGTAATAATGTTGTGAGACTAAAATACTTTTAACAAAACCTCTGTGTGTGTGTGTGTGTGTGTGTGTGTGTGTGTGTGTGAGAGAAATATATGCATAGGCAGAGTGGGAGAGTAGTACACTGTTAAAAGGGTAAGCCGTTGGAGGGTTTTAGGTGGTTATACTATGCCTGATTTAAATGTTTCAATTAGAATTTTAGGACCCCTTTAGGTATCAAAAAGTTATATAAAAAAAAATGTATTTGATCAAATACTGAATTTGGCCTTTACTACTGTAGCCCAGAGAAATGCATTGAATTACACATTCATAAATGGCAACAACAGACAGTCAACAAATAGGTGTTGAAGTTTTTGTCCTGTGTCTAGGAGACATAAGCTCAGGAAATGTGTTATTTTTTCACAACATCTCGCCCGTTTCTTGGGGAGGCACAAAACTACCTTCATACTCGGACGGTGCTGACTTCAGATAATTACCCTGACAACGGTGCTGACTTCAGATAATTACCCTGACAACGGTGCTGACTTCAGATAATTACCCTGACAACGGTGCTGACTTCAGATAATTACCCTGACAACGGTGCTGACTTCAGATAATTACCCTGACAACGGTGCTGACTTCAGATAATTACCCTGACAACGGTGCTGACTTCAGATAATTACCCTGACAACGGTGCTGACTTCAGATAATTACCCTGACAACGGTGCTGACTTCAGATAATTACCCTGACAACGGTGCTGACTTCAGATAATTACCCTGACAACGGTGCTGACTTCAGATAATTACCCTGACAACGGTGGGGATCGTAGAGCGAAATGGAGACCACCAAACAAATGCACATTTTGTATTTTTTTTTAATTATTGTTGGACAAAAAGACTAATCACAAGGAATTCAGGTAAAATTATTTTAATCAAGGAAGTCCTCAATTATTCCCATTAATATATACAGAAACATCTTGATTGCATCTATGTAATCAATGTTTGAAATTATTACAGTTTATTATTGTCAAATACAATATCTATTTAGGCTATTTGCGGTCAATATCGTGCATTTGTCCGGCAGCTGGATTCAGTTCTCTACCTGTTTCACAGTCTTTCCAGAAGGACAGGCACACTCATCATCCTCTTCTTGCCCATCTCTTCCTCCGTCCTTCCCATCCAAATCTAAATATTCACCTGCTAACCTGAGCTGGAAATCACTTGAACACTGCTGGGGAAATACACTGACTTCGCCTCCGGGATAGATTACGTTCAGCTTTTCATACAGATCTGTCAACGCAAGTGGTTTCAACCTTTTTTTCCCACACACCTCTGGAACATTCTCGCTCCAATAGGCCTTGGCCATCCACTTCTCCAGGTTTCTGTTGTAACAACAATAGGCAGACCACAGGTGAGATGGGATGTTCACCCGGTTCTTCAGTGTGTTGCCGTTACTGGGCACCGCTCCGGTCACCACATAGGCTTTTATCTTGTTGTTGGCGTCCTTACAGTTGTTCTCAAGAATCTTTTTGACACTTTTCTCCATGTTACACCAGCTAAACGCATTTGAGGACACTGCTTGCGGAACGCAGTTGGTTAAGGTGAAGGTGGAATTCTTGCTTTCTGTATCACTCGCATGCTCATTTGGAAACATGTGACCTCTGTTCACCTTGTGTGTGTCCTCTGCCCCAACATAGTCTTCTTTGACAGCCTGATTTGGGTAATTGATTCCCGGGGTAGCCAGTGCCATATTGGGATCTGTCTCTTCATCCAGCTACAGGAACAATATTTATTTGAAAAAAACTTTTAAGATACATCTACTTCACAGATCTATTGACAAGAGTATTCACACATCTTACACATACAGTATATGTTCAATCATTTTAAATAAGATTATCATTAATGCACAAATAATTAATTAATCAAGTTACCTGTGGTTCTATCTTCCATGCCGGTCTTTTGATGCTGTCGCCCCCAGTACCGATGAAGGTGTAGGCTGAGAACACAGGGATCCTGTTGGCTGTGTCATAAAGAGTTGCATACCGGTAGACATTGTTGAACAACTGGCAAATCGGTTTGTAATGGTTCTGTGCAGTCCCATCAAGCAAAATACCCGAAATATTTGGAGTCTTCTCATCCAGGAAGAACCCCTTGCACTTTGGATCGAACTTCACCACCACCTCAGAGAGCGCACTATGAAGGGATGAGAAAAGGAGGAGAGCAGAGAGATGCTTCAATACCCCCATCATCACATGAAGACACCACAGAGACAAAGATGAAGTTGCAGTGACCAGTCGTTTTCAGAGACAACTCCTCCAGGTGTCAAGATAGAACAAGGAGGGTTGGTTTGCATAAACTGTTCTATGGCTGCATTTACGCAGATAGCTCAGTTCAGATTTTTTTTTTTTATCCACTAATTGGTCTTTTCACCAATCACATCAGAACTTTTCACGGCAGCTCTTTTTCAGAGCCAATCTGATTGGTCAAAAAAGGTGGGACCATAAGGTAGGACCATTCTAGCCAATGAGAGGGCAGATACGCGTGTGGCACAACAGGCCATAGAGATAGATAGAGGAGTCATCTTCGTATCTGCCATTGTGACGGGATGGGCAGCGCCATTGAGGTGGTTTCTGTTTAAAGTAGTCCATTTTCTCTTCATTGGCTGATTCCTCTCATAGAAATACCCACCCAGTTGACTATTTAAAATGGTGGAAGCCCTCAATGGCAATGTCCATGTTTAAAATGGCTTATATTCAAGAGGAGTCCTCTATCTCTATGACAACAGCCCAACTCACATACAAAGTAGTTTTTTTATCAAAGTTGCAGAAATGCCATGAGTCCAGCTATGTCAGTGCATTGGTAACAACCTGACCATTATGAAAAATATATATTTGATTAAATAAACCTTGTGCAGTGGTGTATAGTACTTAGTAAAACATACTTTAAAGTACTTAAGTCGTTTTTCTGGGTATCTTTACTCTTTATATTTTTGACAACTTTTACTCCACTACAGTCCAAAATTATTAAGGTACTTTTTACTCCATGCGTTTTCCCTGACACCCAAAAGTACTCGTTACATTTTGAATGCTCATCAGGACAGGAAATGGTCCAATTCAGGCACTTATCAAGAGAACATCCATGGTGTCACGACTTCCTCCGAAGTCGGCTCCTCTCCTTGTTCGGGCGGCGTTCGACAGAGAACATCCCTGGTCCTCCCTACTGCCTCTGATCTGGAGGACTCACTAAACAGAGAACATCAACATGTTGCTTGTTACTGCCATCTGGTGGTTGAATGTGGATGAACAGAAAATAATTAATATTTTATCTTCCTAAATATCTCATTTTTTGTCTCATCTCTCCTCTCCTCTGTCTCCCCTCCCCCTCTCATCTCCTCTCACCTCCTCTGTCTCCCCTCCTCTCATCTCCTCTCCCCTCCTCCCATCCCCCCTCTCAACTCCTCCTCCCCTCCCCCCTCTCATCTCCTCCCTCCCCCCCCTCTCATCTCCTCGCTCCCCCCCTCTCATCTCCTCCCTCCTCCTCCCATCCCCCCTCTCATCTCCTCTCCCCTCCCCCTCTCTCCCCCTCTCATCTCCTCCCTCCTCAAAAACTACATGTCTGTAGTTTTTGACGTCTGATAAGTCGAGGGTTGGTTTCTTGAGAAGTGGAACGATTCGGGCCATTTTGAAGTCAGAGGGGACGGAGCCAATAGTCAGGGATGAGTTGATGAGGGAAGTGAGGAAATGGGAGAAGAGAATCTCCACTTAGAAGAAATGAGTAGCCCTGTTCCACCACGCGACGACCAGATGCTCTCGGACTCTGAGAGAAAACGTAGTCAGATGAAGAGAGAGCAGCTGGAGTAGCAGAGTTCTCTGGGCTGATCCGTGTCTCCGTCAGGGCCAAAAGGTCAAGGGACTGAAGGGCAGCATAGGCTGAGATGAACTCGTTCTTGTTGACTGCAGATCGGCAGTACCAAACACTGCCAGAGACCAGGAATTCCACATGGGGGTGTGTGCGCAGGATACACTACATTGTATCCTACAAGAGAGGGGGGGGGACACAAAGAAAGAAATAAATACAAACAGTCCAACTAGCCAGGTCTACAAAATCTTTGCTGTTCAAAGTCTGTTCTTTTATTTAACTAAGCAGTGTCTGTTCAAACACACACACACACACACACACACACAGAGACAGTGAAGTGTCAAACAGTGTTCAATGATTAGCAAGGAGTGTAGAGTTGTTTGGATTGTTGACCAGTGTTCTAATCCAGCATTCGGCTAGAATGAATATACCTTTAGAACCAACACCTAGAAACCACATCACGCGGTCAGAGCGCCATCTAGTGTCGTTTTTCAGTTCTTAGCCGGCTCAGATCGTCAAAACTCACAGCTAGTTTTATTTCTTTACATTCTGTATACATTTACATATTACATTTCTTGTTGTTTTTTTATTTTTATGTTGATTAATAAGTAATACTAATAGTGGATGATGAGAATTTATTTCTGTTGATGTAAATAGGGTTTGTTCAACCGTAAATAAGAGATGTACGTACCAGGAGAAATGCTGAGATTGGTACATTCATGAGAACCCATCCTTCATATGGAATACGTTCTATATTGACAGATTAATTCAGACCAAAACCTGTAATGGAAACACAGTCATTTCTCAGGTCTGTGACCGAAGGTTCAATTCAACACCGTTTTTTAAGGTTCAAACGATCATTAGTGTTGAATACACCCATGTGCTCTGTCAAACCTGCTACACACACACCATACATACACACCCACACACACACCATACATACACACCCACACACACACCATACATACACACACCATACATACACACCCACACACACACCATACATACACACACCATACATACACACCCACACACACACCATACATACACACCCAGACACACACACCATACATACACACCCACACACACACCATACATACACACCCACACACACACCATACATACACACCCACACACACACACCATACATACACACCCACACACACACCATACATACACACCCACACACACACCATACATACACACCCACACACACACCATACATACACCCAGACACACACACCATACATACACCCAGACACACACACCATAAATACACACCCACACACACACCATACATACACACCCACACACACACCATACATACACACCCACACACACACCATAAATACACACCCACACACACACCATACATACACACCCAGACACACACACCATACATACACACCCAGACACACACCATAAATACACACCATAAATACACACCCACACACACACCATAAATACACACCCACACAAACACACACCATACACACACACACCATAAATACACACCCACACACACACCATAAATACACACCCACACAAAACACCATACATACACACAAACACACACACCATAAATACACACCCACACAAAACACCATACATACACACAAACACACACCATACACACACCATAAATACACACCCACACAAAACACCATACAAACACACACACCATACACACACACCCACACAAAACACCATACAAACACATACACACACCATACACACACACCATAAATACACACCCACACAAAACACCATACATACACACAAACACACACCATACACACACACCATAAATACACACCCACACAAAACACCATACAAACACACACACACACCATACACACACACCATAAATACACACCCACACAAAACACCATACAAACACATACACACACCATACACACAAAACACCATACATACACACACCATACACACAAAACCCTCGCTGATCTACACACTCACAGACACATGTAACCGATGTGAAATAGCTAGCTAGTTAGCGGTTGTGCACGCTAATAGTGTTTCAATCGGTGACGTCACTTGCTCTGAGACCTTGAAGTAGTGGTTCCCCTTGCTCTGCTAGGGCCGCGGCTTTTGTGGAGCGATGGGTAACGATGCTTCGAGGGTGACTGTTGTTGATGTGTGCAGAGGGTCCCTGGTTCGCGCCCGGGGCGAGGGGACGGTCTAAAGTTATACTGTTACACACACACACACCATACACACAAAACCCTCGCTGATCTACACACTCACACACACACCGCAATTCTACAGTCTCAGTTTAGTAACCCTCTCCCTCACTGCTATATCGCATTTCCAGTTGAAAGCCCACCCTGGTACACCTTAGCCAATCCCAACCTGGATGGGCAGAGGTTACGCCTTACGAATCAGAGTGTGAGTCGAGAGAAGGGTGTGTCAGCCCCGCCAAAGGGGCGTGGTCTATACAACTCATCTGCGGGACAAGCTCCAATGAGGCGACGGATATGTCCGACAGGTAGGCGTGTCCGTATGGGTAGCTTGCCTATGGAAAAGTTGGAAGGACCGGCTGGAACTGGTAGGCGGGGTTACTGGGGTACAGGATAACCAATTGATGCACATCGGAGGCGGACTGGAGGTTGGGCCGGCGTCTCGCCTTGCTGTTTCCATGGTAAACCCCTCCTCCGACGAAACTATGCCCCTCCCTGCTGTTGCCCCCCCACCCTGGAAGTAGAGGCAGACCTTTGCTTAGGGTAGGCAGCTGATAGGTGGAAAGCTTGTGGGAGGTGAGACCGCTGGAATTCTGCAAGGAAGACCACCTCAACGGCTGATTGGCTGTGCTTAGGGTTAGCCCCTTCTAATTCCTGTTGTTGTTGCGCCACTTCCTCTTCGCTGTGAGCGAGGGCGTGGCCTCCGGGGCGAGGGAATGGGTGGGACTGCTCGTACAACTGGACAAACACACACACAAACGAAAACGTCAGGTGGATGGAAATGTGAATATATATGAAGTCATCCCATAACCAACTATCCCTAGTTGGAAACAAACAGCCCGGAAGTTGTCATATAAGTCACATTGACTAATTCTCCAATCTATAGCGCACGATGGGCGCGCTCGAGCAAATCACCTTTGGCACGTCGCTTTCCAAAGTGTGTTGCATTATGGGGATGAAAATTGTATCATTTGCATGACTGCATGAACTATTATACAGGAAGCCCAAATTCACATATTTTTTTTCCCACTTTTGACCAATCAGATCGCCTCTGTCAGTAATTGGTCTTTTGACCAATCAGATCGCCTCTGTCAGTCATTGGTCTTTTGACCAATCAGATCGCCTCTGTCAGTCATTGGTCTTTTGACCAATCAGATCGCCTCTGTCAGTAGTTGATCTTTTGACCAATCAGATCGCCTCTGTCAGTAATTGGTCTTTTGACCAATCAGATCGCCTCTGTCAATAACTCATTAAAGGATCAGAATTGGGCTGCAAAGACTTTACCCTGCTCTGTGTTGGTGGTGAAAGCCTTAATCAATAACATCAGATATGGTGACAACCCGAATCAACAACATCAGGTATGGTGACAGACCTAATCATTAATGATATGGTGACAACCCTAATCAATAACATCAGGTATGGTGACAACCCTAATCAATAACATCAGATATGGTGACAACCCTAATCAATAACATCAGATATGGTGACAACCCTAATCAATAACATCAGATATGGTGACAACCCTAATCAACAACATCAGATATGGTGACAACCCTAATCAATAACATCAGATATGATGACAACCCTAATCAATAACATCAGATATGGTGACAACCCTAATCAATAACATCAGATATGGTGACAACCCTAATCATTAATGATATGGTGACAACCCTAATCAATAACATCAGATATGGTGACAACCCTAATCAATAACATCAGATATGGTGACAACCCTAATCAATAACATCAGATATGGTGACAACCCTAATCATTAATGATATGGTGACAACCTTAATCAATAACATCAGATATGGTGACAACCCTAATCATTAATGAAATGGTGACAACCTTAATCAAAAACATCAGATATGGTGACAACCCTAATCAATAACATCAGATGTGATGACAACCCTAATCATTAATGATATGGTGACAACCCTAATCAATAACATCAGATATGGTGACAACCCTAATAAATAACATCAGATATGGTGACAACCCTAATCAACAACATCAGGTATGGTGACAGACCTAATCATTAATGATATGGTGACAACCCTAATCAATAACATCAGGTATGGTGACAATCCTAATCAATAACATCAGATATGGTGACAACCCTAATCAATAACATCAGATATGGTGACAACCCTAATCAATAACATCAGATATGGTGACAACCCTAATCAACAACATCAGATATGGTGACAACCCTAATCAATAACATCAGATATGGTGACAACCCTAATCAATAACATCAGATATGGTGACAACCCTAATCAATAACATCAGATATGGTGACAACCCTAATCATTAATGATATGGTGACAACCCTAATCAATAACATCAGATATGGTGACAACCCTAATCAATAACATCAGATATGGTGACAACCCTAATCAATAACATCAGATATGGTGACAACCCTAATCAATAACATCAGATATGGTGACAACCCTAATCATTAATGATATGGTGACAACCTTAATCAATAACATCAGATATGGTGACAACCCTAATCATTAATGATATGGTGACAACCTTAATCAATAACATCAGATATGGTGACAACCCTAATCAATAACATCAGATATGGTGACAACCCTAATCAATAACATCAGATATGATGACAACCCTAATCAATAACATCAGATATGGTGACAACCCTAATCATTAATGATATGGTGACAACCCTAATCAATAACATCAGATATGGTGACAACCCTAATCATTAATGATATGGTGACAACCTTAATCAATAACATCAGATATGGTGACAACCCTAATCATTAATGAAATGGTGACAACCTTAATCAAAAACATCAGATATGGTGACAACCCTAATCAATAACATCAGATGTGATGACAACCCTAATCATTAATGATATGGTGACAACCCTAATCAATAACATCAGATATGGTGACAACCCTAATAAATAACATCAGATATGGTGACAACCCTAATCAACAACATCAGGTATGGTGACAGACCTAATCATTAATGATATGGTGACAACCCTAATCAATAACATCAGGTATGGTGACAATCCTAATCAATAACATCAGATATGGTGACAACCCTAATCAATAACATCAGATATGGTGACAACCCTAATCAATAACATCAGATATGGTGACAACCCTAATCAACAACATCAGATATGGTGACAACCCTAATCAATAACATCAGATATGGTGACAACCCTAATCAATAACATCAGATATGGTGACAACCCTAATCAATAACATCAGATATGGTGACAACCCTAATCATTAATGATATGGTGACAACCCTAATCAATAACATCAGATATGGTGACAACCCTAATCAATAACATCAGATATGGTGACAACCCTAATCAATAACATCAGATATGGTGACAACCCTAATCAATAACATCAGATATGGTGACAACCCTAATCATTAATGATATGGTGACAACCTTAATCAATAACATCAGATATGGTGACAACCCTAATCATTAATGATATGGTGACAACCTTAATCAATAACATCAGATATGGTGACAACCCTAATCAATAACATCAGATATGGTGACAACCCTAATCAATAACATCAGATATGATGACAACCATAGTCATTAATGATATGGTGAAAACCCTAATCAATAACATCAGATATGGTGACAACCCTAATCAAAAACATCAGATATGGTGACAACCCTAATCAATAACATCCGATATGATGACAACCCTAGTCATTAATGATATGGTGACAACCCTAATCAATAACATCAGATATGGTGACAACCCTAATCAAAAACATCAGATATGGTGACAACCCTAATCAATAACATCAGATATGATGACAACCCTAG
The DNA here is from genome assembly GCF_013265735.2 of Oncorhynchus mykiss. Taxonomy (NCBI): domain Eukaryota; kingdom Metazoa; phylum Chordata; class Actinopteri; order Salmoniformes; family Salmonidae; genus Oncorhynchus; species Oncorhynchus mykiss. Next base: position 61,985,249 of record NC_048585.1, on the reverse strand, counting down.
TCATTAAAAATATGGTGACAACCCTAATCAATAACATCAGATATGGTGACAACCCTAATCAATAACATCAGATATGGTGACAACCTTAATCAATAACATCAGATATGGTGACAACCCTAATCAATAACATCAGATATGGTGACAACCCTAATCAATAACATCAGATATGGTGACAACCCTAATCAATAACATCAGGTATGGTGACAACCCTAATCAATAACATCAGATATGGTGACAACCCTAATCATTAATGATATGGTGACAACCCTAATCAATAACATCAGATATGGTGACAACCCTAATCAATAACATCAGATATGGTGACAACCCTAATCAATAACATCAGATATGGTGACAACCCTAATCAATAACATCAGATATGGTGACAACCCTAATCATTAATGATATGGTGACAACCCTAATCAATAACATCAGATATGGTGACAACCCTAATCAATAACATCAGGTATGGTGACAACCCTAATCAATAACATCAGATATGGTGACAACCCTAATCAATAACATCAGGTATGGTGACAGACCTAATCATTAATGATATGGTGACAACCCTAATCAATAACATCAGATATGGTGACAACCCTAATCAATAACATCAGATATGGTGACAACCCTAATGATTATTCAGCATTGAATCCGTGCTGAAACGCCTCGGAAAGGGCAAAGTGCTGTTGTTGTCTAGGCTACTTGAGATGTGTTGTAGCCTAGTAAAAACTTTTAGTATATGATGCCAACTACTATCCTATCTGGGGTCTCATAATAAATACAAACAATACTATGTTAAAAGCTGACCTCGCTGATCTTTTCAAAAAGAACGGGAAAAGAAACGCTTAGCTAGAACATTCTACAATTTCATTCTACATTTTCATTCTACATATTCATTCTACAATTTCATTTCATTCTACAATTTCAATTCATTCTACAATTTCATTTCATTCTACAATTTAATTTCATTCTGCATATTCATTCTACAATTTCATTCTACATATTCATTCTACAATTTAATTTCATTCTGCATATTCATTCTACAATTTCATTTCATTCTGCATATTCATTCCCCAATTTAATTTCATTCATTCTCCAATTTAATTTAATTAATTCTCCAATTTCATTTAATTCATTCTCCAATTTCATTTCATTCTACATATTCATTCTACAATTTCATTCTACATATTCATTCTCCAATTTAAATTACCTCTTCCCATTTAGCCTATAGGCTACTCACGCCATGCAGATAATAGTTAGGTGTCTCTATCTGTTTTGGCGCGCTATTTTGGGATCCATTCCCCAACTGTTTAGGGGAGTTTAGGTTCTGTCAAGAGTTGTTCCCTTCCAGTTCTCACCCTGACTCACTCTGTCTTTAATCACCGGTGCAGCCAACGGAGGAGATGAGATGGGCGAGTGCGTGATTATTTTCCCAGGAGCTGTGACACAGCCGAACCCGGTGTTTAGGCCTGCTGACTGACACGATGGGGAGAGCCTGTGTATCATCTCGGTACCGTGGCATTACCGGAAGCCGAGGCGGGAGGAGAATCGCCAGTAACCGGTCATCAACGACGTTTAAAGTCGGGACATTTTTAACAACTATGCTATCAAACTACCGATTATAGTCGTCAATTGACCAACGAGAGAAAGCGAGATAGATATAGATAGATGATACTGAACACACAAACTCTCATCTCTAATCTATACAGTCTTAGAATAAATGGGGGTGGTACTCTACTCACTAGTCATCTCTCCAAGGAAGTTTTCCTTCCTTGGAGACTTGAGAGGGGAGAGAGGAGAGAGGAGAGAAGAGCGAGGAGAGGGAAGAGAGGAGAGGGGAGAGGGGAGAGAGGAGAGGGGAGAGAGGAGAGAGGAGAGGGGAGAGAGGAGAGGGTAGAGGGGAGAGAGGAGAGGGGAGAGAGGAGAGGGGAGAGAGGAGAAGGGAGAGGGGAGAGAGGAGAGGGGAGAGGGGAGAGAAGAGACAGGAGAGGGGAGAGAGGAGAGAGGAGAGTGTAGAGGGGAGAGAGGAGAGGGGAGAGGGTAGAGGAGAGGGGAGAGAGGAGAGGGGAGAGAGGAGAGGAGAGAGAGAGGAGAGAGAGGAGAGGAGAGAGGGGAGAGGGGAGAGAAGAGAGCCAGTTTCCCGCGCCAGTCACCCATCTCTCTCTCTCCTTAAGTGTTGTGCAGATAGCTGATGTGTGTGAGAGAGGGACAGAGAGAGAGAGAGCGAGGGACAGAGAGAGAGAGAGAGAGGGACAGAGAGAGAGAGAGAGAGAGGGACAGAGAGAGAGAGAGAGAGAGGGAGAGAGAGAGAGGGAGAGAGAGAGAGACAGAGAGAGAGAGACAGAGAGAGAGAGAGAGGGGGGGTTGGTGAATCTATATACATCCAGTAAGAATGTGTCCTATATAAATGACACGGTGGTTGGAGCCTTTCAAGGACCAGGGTTTTTGTGTTACTCTGCCCTCCAGCATGAAGTCTTCTGTGTCAGTGGTTTACTTGTTTCCACTAACTCTGTTAGCTCTCTATTCAACCGTAATCTGTGTCATGGGCATCAATATCTATATATGTATACATATACAGTTGAAGTCGGAAGTTTACATACACTTTAGCCAAATACATTTAAACTCAGTTTTCACAATTCCTGACATTTAATTCTAGTATAAATTCCCTGTCTTAGGTCAGTTAGGATCACCACGTTATTTTAAGAATGTGAAATGTCAGAATAATAGTAGAGACAATGATTTATTTCAGCTTTTATTTCTATCATCACATTCCCAGTGGGTCAGAAGTTTACATACACTCAATTAGTATTTGGTATCATTGCCTTTAAATTGTTTAACTTGGGTCAAACATTTCGGGTAGCCTTCCACAAGCTTCCCACAATAAATTGGGTGAATTTTGGCCCATTCCTCCTGACAGAGCTGGTGTAACTGAGTCAGGTTTGTAGTCCTCCTTGCTCTCACACACTTTTTCAGTTCTGCCCATTCATTTTCTATGGAGGTCAGGGCTTTGTGATGGCCACTCCAATACCTTGACTTTGTTGTCCTTAAGCCATTTTGACACAACTTTGGAAGTATGCTTGGGGTCATTGTCCACTTGGAAGACCATTTTGCGACCAAGCAATCCTGACTGATGTTTCTTTAATATATCCACATAATTTCCCTTCCTCATGTTGCATCTATTTTGAATCCTTTGTTTTATTATATATTTATTTAACCAGGTAGGTATTGTTTTTCCCTCTCCTACTGTAAAAGACATTTGCGGTTGATATATTATCGATTATATATTTTTAAAACAACCTGAGGATTGATTATAAAAAACATTTGACATGTTTCTGTGGACATTTATGGAAACGATTTGGAATTTGTCTGCGTTGTCGTGACCGCTCTTTCCTGTGGATTTCTGAACATAACGCGACAAACAAAGGTATTTTGAGGTATTTTGGATATAAAAAATAATCTTTATGGAACAAAAGGAACATTTGTTGTGTAACTGGGAGTCTCGTGAGTGAAAACATCCGAAGATCATCAAAGGTAAATTATTATTTTGATTGGTTTTCTGATTTTCGTGACCAAGCTTCCTAATGCTAAGTATACATTATGTATAATGTTATGTTTTGCTATCGATAAATTTACACAAACGCTTGGATTGCTTTTGCTGAAAAGCATAATTTCAAAATCTGACACAACAGGTGGATTAACAAAAGGCTAAGCTGTGTTTTCCTATAATGCACTTGTGATTTCATGAATATACATATTTATAGTAATATTCATTGTATGTAGCACTATGCTATTCAGCGGTTGTTGATGACACTTATCCCGATATCGGGATTGCAGCCATAACAAGTTAACTTGGCTTTTGAAGATTTTAGAAAGGCAGGGCAGGATGGATATAGGTCCGTAACAGTTTGGGTCTAGAGTGTCACCCTCTTTGTAGAGGGGGAAGACCGCGGCAGCTTTCCAATCTTTGGGGATCTCAGAGCAATAGGGGTTGCAGCAATTTCAGCTGATAAATTTAGAAAGAGAGGGTCCAGATTGTCTAGCCCAGTTGATTTGCAGGGGTCCAGATTTTGCAGCTCTTTCAGAACATCAGCTGCCTGGATTTGGGAGAAGGAGAAGCGGGGGGGGGGGGGGGGGGGGGGTTCTTGGGCAAGTTGCTGCAGGTGGTGCAGAGCTGTTGGCCGGGATGGAAAGTAGGGCCAACCGTAGAAAAATGCTTATTGAAATGATCGATTATCGTCAAATTATGGTGACAGTGTTTCCTAGTCTCAGTGGGCAGCTGGGAGGAGGTGCTCTTATTCTCCATGGAAATTACAGTGTCCCAGAACAGAAGTCAACAGAAGTCAACAAATTAGAGCGCCTGGGGAATAGGAGCGGTGCTGGGGACTGCAGGGCCTTGGTTAACCTCTACATCACCAGAGGAACAGAGGAGGAGTAGGATAAGGGTAAACCCTGGCATTGAGTGATGATGAGAGAGGTTGTCTCTAGAGGCACCAGCTAAGCAAGGTGAGGTCTCCACATGTGTGGAGGGTGGAACAAAAATGCTATCTAAGGCATATTGGGCATGGCTGGAGGCTCTACAGTGGAATAAGACAATAATAACTAACCAAAACAGCAATAGACACGGCATATTGACATCAGGGAGAGGCATGTGTAGCCGAGTGATCATAGGGTCCAATGAGCAGCAATAGGTGAGTCAGGGAGCCAATCGGCAGTTGCTGGAGACACGGCGATTCAGACAGCTAGCGGGCCGGGGCCAGCAGATGGGCCTTCGGCAATGAAAAAGCCTGTTGAAACCACCTCGGATGATTATGTCGTGATGGATCAGCGGGGCTCCTTGTCGGCAATAAATGGTCCAGGCCAATTGGCAAAAGAGGTATTGTATCCCAAGAATTAGCTGGTAGACCTCTGCGGCGAGCTGGGAGATGGGCCTAGCTCGAGGCTAGCTCCAGGCTAACTGGTGCTTGCTTCGGGACAGAGGCGTTAGCCAGGAGTAGCCACTCGCATTGCAGCTGATCCAGTGTAATGGTCCAGATCTTCACGCTGTGCTGACTGGCAGGAATTGACCAAGCTGAAGCTGGCTGGTGTCTGAGTTAACGGTGATGACCGCTAGCAGTGTCTAACTGACTACTAGCTAGTAGCTAGTTAGCTGGCTAGCTTCTGATGGGGGTTCCGGTTCTAAAGTATAACAATAGCAGATCCGTACCACATTGGGCGAGGCAGGTTGCAGGAAAGTATATTCAGTCCGTGGATGGAAAGTGAGATTAAAATATATACGGGGGATGAGGAAAACGACACGAGACAAGACAAACACAGGTCCGACTGCTACGCCATCTCGGTTGTGTCTCAACTGTCTCAAGGCTTAAAATTCATTCTTACACCCGTGTCCTCCTCATCATCTACACGGATTGAAGTGGATTTAACAAGTGACATCACTTCGCCAGGGTTCACCTGGTCAGTCGACATCATAATGTTTGGTACAGTGTATTTGCTGTCAGGTCGACGAGTCCTCCTTGGCTGTAGGTTTGGTACTTAGCCAGTAGATGGCGCTAATGCTTTAAAAATGCATGTGTGTGGTCACCCTTTTGTGTATGTGTGTTTTTATGTCACACACACTCCCATCATTCATCTCCTTCTTGTCACTCTTTTTCTCCTCCTCCTCCTCTGCCTCCTCCTCCTCCTCCTCCTCCTCTCCTCTCCCCCTCCTCCTTCCCTCCCCTCCTCTCTCCCTCTGCTCTCTCCTCTCCCCCCTCCTCCTTGCCTCCCCGCCTCTCTCCCTCATCCTCCAGCCCTCCTCCTCTCCACAGGGGAGCGGTTGGTATGACACTGTAGCACAGGCTGCTGAACAGTAATATAAACCTCTGTTCTCTGGTCACCATCTGTCTACACCTCGCTCTCTCGCTCTCTCTCTCTCTCTCTCTCTCTCTCTCTCTCTCTCTCTCAATTCAATTCAATGGGCAACATGTGTTAACATTGCCAAAGCAAGTGAGGTAGATAATATACAAATGTGAAATAAACACTAAAAATTAACAGTAAACATTACACATACAGTAATTTCAAAACAATAAAGACATTACATGACATTACAAATGTCATATTATATATAAATATACAGTGTTGTAACAATGTACAAATGGTTAAAGGACACAAGGGAAAATAATTAAGCATAAATATGGGTTGTATTTACAATGGTGTTTGTTCTTCACTGGTTGCCCTTTTCTCGTGGCAACAGGTCACAAATCTTGCTGCTGTGATGGAACACTGTGGTATTTTACCCAGTAGATATGGGAGTTTATCAAAATCGGATTTGTTTTCGAATTCTTTGTGGGTCTGTGTAATCTGAGGGAAATATGTGTCTCTAATTTGGTCATACATTGGGCAGGAGGTTACGAAGTGCAGCTCAGTTTCCACCTCATTTTGTGGGCAGTGTGCACATAGCCTGTCTTCTCTTGAGAGCCATGTCTGCCTACGGCGGCCTTTCTCAATAGCAAGGCTATGCTCACTGAGTCTGTACATAGTCTAAGCTTTCCTTAATTTTGGGTCAGTCACAGTGGTCAGGTATTCTGCCGCTGTGTACTCTCTGTGTAGGGCCAAATAGCATTCTAGTTTGCTCTGTTTTTTTGTTAATTCTTTCCAATGTGTCAAGTAATTATCTTTTTGTTTTCTCATGATTTGGTTGGGTCTAATTGTGCTGCTGTCCTGGGGCTCTGTGGAGTGTGTTTGTGTTTGTGAACAAACCCCAGGACCAGCTTGCTTAGGGGACTCTTCTCCAGGTTCATCTCTCTGTAGGTGATGGCTTTGTTATGGAAGGTTTGTGAATCACTTCCTTTTAGGTGGTTGTAGAATTTAACGGCTCTTTTCTGGATTTTGATAATTAGTGGGTATCGGCCTAATTCTGCTCTGCATTATTTGGTGTTCTACGTTGTACATAGAGGATATTTTTATTATTATTTTATTTTTTTATATATACAAAAATCTCTCTCTCCTCCTCTTCAAAAAGTGATTGGAATATCATAAATCGATGGATTCCCAGATGGGAAAAGGGATTCCTACATCATAAACACACCTCTCATCTCCACAAATTAGAAAAGACACCATAAGCTATGTGTGTAGTTCTAGTAATATAACGTTTTGGAGGGGGAGTTCATTAATATTCCTTTCTCTCCCAGGAAATCAACGTTGTGATCTCGCTCCTCCGGTCTGTCCCGGAGGATGAAGAACTGAATCTTTCATCAGCTTTGACACTACTCTTTTTCCTCAACAACATGATCACCAACAGGCTTTACTGTCTGGAGGAACAACAGCCTGAACTATCTGGAGGAACAACATGATCACCAACAGGCTTTACTGTCTGGAGGAACAACAGCCTGAACTATCTGGAGGAACAACATGATCACCAACAGGCTTTACTGTCTGGAGGAACAACATGATCACCAACAGGCTTTACTGTCTGGAGGAACAACATGATCACCAACAGGCTTTACTGTCTGGAGGAACAACATGATCACCAACAGGCTTTACTGTCTGGAGGAACAACATGATCACCAACAGGCTTTACTGTCTGGAGGAACAACATGATCACCAACAGGCTTTACTGTCTGGAGGAACAACATGATCACCAACAGGCTGAACTGTCTGGAGGAACAACATGATCACCAACAGGCTTTACTGTCTGGAGGAACAACATGATCACCAACAGGCTTTACTGTCTGGAGGAACAACATGATCACCAACAGGCTTTACTGTCTGGAGGAACAACATGATCACCAACAGGCTTTACTGTCTGGAGGAACAACATGATCACCAACAGGCTTTACTGTCTGGAGGAACAACATGATCACCAACAGGCTTTACTGTCTGGAGGAACAACATGATCACCAACAGGCTTTACTGTCTGGAGGAACAACATGATCACCAACAGGCTTTACTGTCTGGAGGAACAACATGATCACCAACAGGCTGTACTGTCTGGAGGAACAACATGATCACCAACAGGCTTTACTGTCTGGAGGAACAACATGATCACCAACAGGCTTTACTGTCTGGAGGAACAAAATGATCACCAACAGGCTGAACTGTCTGGAGGAACAACATGATCACCAACAGGCTTTACTGTCTGGAGGAACAACATGATCACCAACAGGCTTTACTGTCTGGAGGAACAACATGATCACCAACAGGCTTTACTGTCTGGAGGAACAACATGATCACCAACAGGCTTTACTGTCTGGAGGAACAACATGATCACCAACAGGCTTTACTGTCTGGAGGAACAACATGATCACCAACAGGCTTTACTGTCTGGAGGAACAACATGATCACCAACAGGCTTTACTGTCTGGAGGAACAACATGATCACCAACAGGCTGAACTGTCTGGAGGAACAACATGATCACCAACAGGCTTTACTGTCTGGAGGAACAACATGATCACCAACAGGCTTTACTGTCTGGAGGAACAACATGATCACCAACAGGCTTTACTGTCTGGAGGAACAACATGATCACCAACAGGCTTTACTGTCTGGAGGAACAACATGATCACCAACAGGCTTTACTGTCTGGAGGAACAACATGATCACCAACAGGCTTTACTGTCTGGAGGAACAACATGATCACCAACAGGCTTTACTGTCTGGAGGAACAACATGATCACCAACAGGCTTTACTGTCTGGAGGAACAACATGATCACCAACAGGCTTTACTGTCTGGAGGAACAACATGATCACCAACAGGCTTTACTGTCTGGAGGAACAACATGATCACCAACAGGCTGAACTGTCTGGAGGAACAACATGATCACCAACAGGCTTTACTGTCTGGAGGAACAACATGATCACCAACAGGCTTTACTGTCTGGAGGAACAACATGATCACCAACAGGCTTTACTGTCTGGAGGAACAACATGATCACCAACAGGCTTTACTGTCTGGAGGAACAACATGATCACCAACAGGCTTTACTGTCTGGAGGAACAACATGATCACCAACAGGCTTTACTGTCTGGAGGAACAACATGATCACCAACAGGCTTTACTGTCTGGAGGAACAACATGATCACCAACAGGCTTTACTGTCTGGAGGAACAACATGATCACCAACAGGCTTTACTGTCTGGAGGAACAACATGATCACCAACAGGCTTTACTGTCTGGAGGAACAACATGATCACCAACAGGCTTTACTGTCTGGAGGAACAACATGATCACCAACAGGCTGAACTGTCTGGAGGAACAACATGATCACCAACAGGCTTTACTGTCTGGAGGAACAACATGATCACCAACAGGCTTTACTGTCTGGAGGAACAACATGATCACCAACAGGCTTTACTGTCTGGAGGAACAACAGCCTGAACTATCTGGAGGAACAACATGATCACCAACAGGCTTTACTGTCTGGAGGAACAACATGATCATCAACAGGCTTTACTGTCTGGAGGAACAACATGATCACCAACAGGCTTTACTGTCTGGAGGAACAACATGATCACCAACAGGCTGTACTGTCTGGAGGAACAACATGATCACCAACAGGCTTTACTGTCTGGAGGAACAACATGATCACCAACAGGCTTTACTGTCTGGAGGAACAACAGCCTGAACTATCTGGAGGAACAACATGATCACCAACAGGCTTTACTGTCTGGAGGAACAACATGATCACCAACAGGCTTTACTGTCTGGAGGAACAACATGATCACCAACAGGCTTTACTGTCTGGAGGAACAACATGATCACCAACAGGCTTTACTGTCTGGAGGAACAACATGATCACCAACAGGCTTTACTCTCTGGAGGAACAACATGATCACCAACAGGCTTTACTGTCTGGAGGAACAACATGATCACCAACAGGCTTTACTGTCTGGAGGAACAACATGATCACCAACAGGCTTTACTGTCTGGAGGAACAACATGATCACCAACAGGCTTTACTGTCTGGAGGAACAACATGATCACCAACAGGCTTTACTGTCTGGAGGAACAACATGATCACCAACAGGCTGAACTGTCTGGAGGAACAACATGATCACCAACAGGCTTTATTGTCTGGAGGAACAACATGATCACCAACAGGCTTTACTGTCTGGAGGAACAACATGATCACCAACAGGCTTTACTGTCTGGAGGAACAACATGATCACCAACAGGCTTTACTGTCTGGAGGAACAACATGATCACCAACAGGCTTTACTGTCTGGAGGAACAACATGATCACCAACAGGCTTTACTGTCTGGAGGAACAACATGATCACCAACAGGCTTTACTGTCTGGAGGAACAACATGATCACCAACAGGCTTTACTGTCTGGAGGAACAACAGCCTGAACTATCTGGAGGAACAACATGATCACCAACAGGCTTTACTGTCTGGAGGAACAACATGATCACCAACAGGCTTTACTGTCTGGAGGAACAACATGATCACCAACAGGCTTTACTGTCTGGAGGAACAACATGATCACCAACAGGCTTTACTGTCTGGAGGAACAACATGATCACCAACAGGCTTTACTGTCTGGAGGAACAACATGATCACCAACAGGCTTTACTGTCTGGAGGAACAACATGATCACCAACAGGCTTTACTGTCTGGAGGAACAACATGATCACCAACAGGCTTTACTGTCTGGAGGAACAACATGATCACCAACAGGCTTTACTGTCTGGAGGAACAACATGATCACCAACAGGCTTTACTGTCTGGAGGAACAACATGATCACCAACAGGCTTTACTGTCTGGAGGAACAACATGATCACCAACAGGCTGAACTGTCTGGAGGAACAACATGATCACCAACAGGCTTTACTGTCTGGAGGAACAACATGATCACCAACAGGCTTTACTGTCTGGAGGAACAACATGATCACCAACAGGCTTTACTGTCTGGAGGAACAACATGATCACCAACAGGCTGTACTGTCTGGAGGAACAACATGATCACCAACAGGCTTTACTGTCTGGAGGAACAACATGATCACCAACAGGCTGAACTGTCTGGAGGAACAACAGCCTGAACTATCTGGAGGAACAACAGGCTGAACTGTCTGGAGAAACAACAGCCTGAACTATCTGGAGGAACAACAGCCTGAACTGTCTGGAGGAACAACAGGCGGAACTGTCTGGAGGAACAACAGGCTGAACTGTCTGGAGGAACAACGGGCTGTACTGTCTGGAGGAACAGCAGGCTGTACTGTCTGGAGGAACAACAGGGTGAACTGTCTGGAGGAACAACATGATCACCAACAGGCTTTACTGTCTGGAGGAACAACATGATCACCAACAGGCTTTACTGTCTGGAGGAACAACATGATCACCAACAGGCTTTACTGTCTGGAGGAACAACATGATCACCAACAGGCTGAACTGTCTGGAGGAACAACATGATCACCAACAGGCTTTATTGTCTGGAGGAACAACATGATCACCAACAGGCTTTACTGTCTGGAGGAACAACATGATCACCAACAGGCTTTACTGTCTGGAGGAACAACATGATCACCAACAGGCTTTACTGTCTGGAGGAACAACATGATCACCAACAGGCTTTACTGTCTGGAGGAACAACATGATCACCAACAGGCTTTACTGTCTGGAGGAACAACATGATCACCAACAGGCTTTACTGTCTGGAGGAACAACATGATCACCAACAGGCTTTACTGTCTGGAGGAACAACAGCCTGAACTATCTGGAGGAACAACATGATCACCAACAGGCTTTACTGTCTGGAGGAACAACATGATCACCAACAGGCTTTACTGTCTGGAGGAACAACATGATCACCAACAGGCTTTACTGTCTGGAGGAACAACATGATCACCAACAGGCTTTACTGTCTGGAGGAACAACATGATCACCAACAGGCTTTACTGTCTGGAGGAACAACATGATCACCAACAGGCTTTACTGTCTGGAGGAACAACATGATCACCAACAGGCTTTACTGTCTGGAGGAACAACATGATCACCAACAGGCTTTACTGTCTGGAGGAACAACATGATCACCAACAGGCTTTACTGTCTGGAGGAACAACATGATCACCAACAGGCTTTACTGTCTGGAGGAACAACATGATCACCAACAGGCTGAACTGTCTGGAGGAACAACATGATCACCAACAGGCTTTACTGTCTGGAGGAACAACATGATCACCAACAGGCTTTACTGTCTGGAGGAACAACATGATCACCAACAGGCTTTACTGTCTGGAGGAACAACATGATCACCAACAGGCTGTACTGTCTGGAGGAACAACATGATCACCAACAGGCTTTACTGTCTGGAGGAACAACATGATCACCAACAGGCTGAACTGTCTGGAGGAACAACAGCCTGAACTATCTGGAGGAACAACAGGCTGAACTGTCTGGAGAAACAACAGCCTGAACTATCTGGAGGAACAACAGCCTGAACTGTCTGGAGGAACAACAGGCGGAACTGTCTGGAGGAACAACAGGCTGAACTGTCTGGAGGAACAACGGGCTGTACTGTCTGGAGGAACAGCAGGCTGTACTGTCTGGAGGAACAACAGGGTGAACTGTCTGGAGGAACAACATGATCACCAACAGGCTTTACTGTCTGGAGGAACAACATGATCACCAACAGGCTTTACTGTCTGGAGGAACAACATGATCACCAACAGGCTTTACTGTCTGGAGGAACAACATGATCACCAACAGGCTTTACTGTCTGGAGGAACAACATGATCACCAACAGGCTTTACTGTCTGGAGGAACAACATGATCACCAACAGGCTTTACTGTCTGGAGGAACAACATGATCACCAACAGGCTGAACTGTCTGGAGGAACAACATGATCACCAACAGGCTTTACTGTCTGGAGGAACAACATGATCACCAACAGGCTTTACTGTCTGGAGGAACAACATGATCACCAACAGGCTTTACTGTCTGGAGGAACAACATGATCACCAACAGGCTTTACTGTCTGGAGGAACAACATGATCACCAACAGGCTTTACTGTCTGGAGGAACAACATGATCACCAACAGGCTTTACTGTCTGGAGGAACAACATGATCACCAACAGGCTTTACTGTCTGGAGGAACAACATGATCACCAACAGGCTTTACTGTCTGGAGGAACAACATGATCACCAACAGGCTGTACTGTCTGGAGGAACAACATGATCACCAACAGGCTTTACTGTCTGGAGGAACAACATGATCACCAACAGGCTTTACTGTCTGGAGGAACAACATGATCACCAACAGGCTGAACTGTCTGGAGGAACAACATGATCACCAACAGGCTTTACTGTCTGGAGGAACAACATGATCACCAACAGGCTTTACTGTCTGGAGGAACAACATGATCACCAACAGGCTTTACTGTCTGGAGGAACAACATGATCACCAACAGGCTTTACTGTCTGGAGGAACAACATGATCACCAACAGGCTTTACTGTCTGGAGGAACAACATGATCACCAACAGGCTTTACTGTCTGGAGGAACAACATGATCACCAACAGGCTGAACTGTCTGGAGGAACAACATGATCACCAACAGGCTTTACTGTCTGGAGGAACAACATGATCACCAACAGGCTTTACTGTCTGGAGGAACAACATGATCACCAACAGGCTTTACTGTCTGGAGGAACAACATGATCACCAACAGGCTTTACTGTCTGGAGGAACAACATGATCACCAACAGGCTTTACTGTCTGGAGGAACAACATGATCACCAACAGGCTTTACTGTCTGGAGGAACAACATGATCACCAACAGGCTTTACTGTCTGGAGGAACAACATGATCACCAACAGGCTTTACTGTCTGGAGGAACAACATGATCACCAACAGGCTTTACTGTCTGGAGGAACAACATGATCACCAACAGGCTTTACTGTCTGGAGGAACAACATGATCACCAACAGGCTGAACTGTCTGGAGGAACAACATGATCACCAACAGGCTTTACTGTCTGGAGGAACAACATGATCACCAACAGGCTTTACTGTCTGGAGGAACAACATGATCACCAACAGGCTTTACTGTCTGGAGGAACAACATGATCACCAACAGGCTTTACTGTCTGGAGGAACAACATGATCACCAACAGGCTTTACTGTCTGGAGGAACAACATGATCACCAACAGGCTTTACTGTCTGGAGGAACAACATGATCACCAACAGGCTTTACTGTCTGGAGGAACAACATGATCACCAACAGGCTTTACTGTCTGGAGGAACAACATGATCACCAACAGGCTTCACTGTCTGGAGGAACAACATGATCACCAACAGGCTTTACTGTCTGGAGGAACAACATGATCACCAACAGGCTTTACTGTCTGGAGGAACAACATGATCACCAACAGGCTTTACTGTCTGGAGGAACAACATGATCACCAACAGGCTGAACTGTCTGGAGGAACAACATGATCACCAACAGGCTTTACTGTCTGGAGGAACAACATGATCACCAACAGGCTTTACTGTCTGGAGGAACAACATGATCACCAACAGGCTTTACTGTCTGGAGGAACAACAGCCTGAACTATCTGGAGGAACAACATGATCACCAACAGGCTTTACTGTCTGGAGGAACAACATGATCATCAACAGGCTTTACTGTCTGGAGGAACAACATGATCACCAACAGGCTTTACTGTCTGGAGGAACAACATGATCACCAACAGGCTTTACTGTCTGGAGGAACAACATGATCACCAACAGGCTTTACTGTCTGGAGGAACAACATGATCACCAACAGGCTTTACTGTCTGGAGGAACAACAGCCTGAACTATCTGGAGGAACAACATGATCACCAACAGGCTTTACTGTCTGGAGGAACAACATGATCACCAACAGGCTTTACTGTCTGGAGGAACAACATGATCACCAACAGGCTTTACTGTCTGGAGGAACAACATGATCACCAACAGGCTTTACTGTCTGGAGGAACAACATGATCACCAACAGGCTTTACTCTCTGGTGGAACAACATGATCACCAACAGGCTTTACTGTCTGGAGGAACAACATGATCACCAACAGGCTTTACTGTCTGGAGGAACAACATGATCACCAACAGGCTTTACTGTCTGGAGGAACAACATGATCACCAACAGGCTTTACTGTCTGGAGGAACAACATGATCACCAACAGGCTTTACTGTCTGGAGGAACAACATGATCACCAACAGGCTGAACTGTCTGGAGGAACAACATGATCACCAACAGGCTTTATTGTCTGGAGGAACAACATGATCACCAACAGGCTTTACTGTCTGGAGGAACAACATGATCACCAACAGGCTTTACTGTCTGGAGGAACAACATGATCACCAACAGGCTTTACTGTCTGGAGGAACAACATGATCACCAACAGGCTTTACTGTCTGGAGGAACAACATGATCACCAACAGGCTTTACTGTCTGGAGGAACAACATGATCACCAACAGGCTTTACTGTCTGGAGGAACAACATGATCACCAACAGGCTTTACTGTCTGGAGGAACAACAGCCTGAACTATCTGGAGGAACAACATGATCACCAACAGGCTTTACTGTCTGGAGGAACAACATGATCACCAACAGGCTTTACTGTCTGGAGGAACAACATGATCACCAACAGGCTTTACTGTCTGGAGGAACAACATGATCACCAACAGGCTTTACTGTCTGGAGGAACAACATGATCACCAACAGGCTTTACTGTCTGGAGGAACAACATGATCACCAACAGGCTTTACTGTCTGGAGGAACAACATGATCACCAACAGGCTTTACTGTCTGGAGGAACAACATGATCACCAACAGGCTTTACTGTCTGGAGGAACAACATGATCACCAACAGGCTTTACTGTCTGGAGGAACAACATGATCACCAACAGGCTTTACTGTCTGGAGGAACAACATGATCACCAACAGGCTTTACTGTCTGGAGGAACAACATGATCACCAACAGGCTGAACTGTCTGGAGGAACAACATGATCACCAACAGGCTTTACTGTCTGGAGGAACAACATGATCACCAACAGGCTTTACTGTCTGGAGGAACAACATGATCACCAACAGGCTTTACTGTCTGGAGGAACAACATGATCACCAACAGGCTGTACTGTCTGGAGGAACAACATGATCACCAACAGGCTTTACTGTCTGGAGGAACAACATGATCACCAACAGGCTGAACTGTCTGGAGGAACAACAGCCTGAACTATCTGGAGGAACAACAGGCTGAACTGTCTGGAGAAACAACAGCCTGAACTATCTGGAGGAACAACAGCCTGAACTGTCTGGAGGAACAACAGGCGGAACTGTCTGGAGGAACAACAGGCTGAACTGTCTGGAGGAACAACGGGCTGTACTGTCTGGAGGAACAGCAGGCTGTACTGTCTGGAGGAACAACAGGGTGAACTGTCTGGAGGAACAACATGATCACCAACAGGCTTTACTGTCTGGAGGAACAACATGATCACCAACAGGCTTTACTGTCTGGAGGAACAACATGATCACCAACAGGCTTTACTGTCTGGAGGAACAACATGATCACCAACAGGCTGAACTGTCTGGAGGAACAACATGATCACCAACAGGCTTTATTGTCTGGAGGAACAACATGATCACCAACAGGCTTTACTGTCTGGAGGAACAACATGATCACCAACAGGCTTTACTGTCTGGAGGAACAACATGATCACCAACAGGCTTTACTGTCTGGAGGAACAACATGATCACCAACAGGCTTTACTGTCTGGAGGAACAACATGATCACCAACAGGCTTTACTGTCTGGAGGAACAACATGATCACCAACAGGCTTTACTGTCTGGAGGAACAACATGATCACCAACAGGCTTTACTGTCTGGAGGAACAACAGCCTGAACTATCTGGAGGAACAACATGATCACCAACAGGCTTTACTGTCTGGAGGAACAACATGATCACCAACAGGCTTTACTGTCTGGAGGAACAACATGATCACCAACAGGCTTTACTGTCTGGAGGAACAACATGATCACCAACAGGCTTTACTGTCTGGAGGAACAACATGATCACCAACAGGCTTTACTGTCTGGAGGAACAACATGATCACCAACAGGCTTTACTGTCTGGAGGAACAACATGATCACCAACAGGCTTTACTGTCTGGAGGAACAACATGATCACCAACAGGCTTTACTGTCTGGAGGAACAACATGATCACCAACAGGCTTTACTGTCTGGAGGAACAACATGATCACCAACAGGCTTTACTGTCTGGAGGAACAACATGATCACCAACAGGCTTTACTGTCTGGAGGAACAACATGATCACCAACAGGCTGAACTGTCTGGAGGAACAACATGATCACCAACAGGCTTTACTGTCTGGAGGAACAACATGATCACCAACAGGCTTTACTGTCTGGAGGAACAACATGATCACCAACAGGCTTTACTGTCTGGAGGAACAACATGATCACCAACAGGCTGTACTGTCTGGAGGAACAACATGATCACCAACAGGCTTTACTGTCTGGAGGAACAACATGATCACCAACAGGCTTTACTGTCTGGAGGAACAACATGATCACCAACAGGCTTTACTGTCTGGAGGAACAACATGATCACCAACAGGCTTTACTGTCTGGAGGAACAACATGATCACCAACAGGCTTTACTGTCTGGAGGAACAACATGATCACCAACAGGCTTTACTGTCTGGAGGAACAACATGATCACCAACAGGCTTTACTGTCTGGAGGAACAACATGATCACCAACAGGCTTTACTGTCTGGAGGAACAACATGATCACCAACAGGCTGAACTGTCTGGAGGAACAACATGATCACCAACAGGCTTTACTGTCTGGAGGAACAACATGATCACCAACAGGCTTTACTGTCTGGAGGAACAACATGATCACCAACAGGCTTTACTGTCTGGAGGAACAACATGATCACCAACAGGCTTTACTGTCTGGAGGAACAACATGATCACCAACAGGCTTTACTGTCTGGAGGAACAACATGATCACCAACAGGCTGAACTGTCTGGAGGAACAACATGATCACCAACAGGCTTTACTGTCTGGAGGAACAACATGATCACCAACAGGCTTTACTGTCTGGAGGAACAACATGATCACCAACAGGCTTTACTGTCTGGAGGAACAACATGATCACCAACAGGCTTTACTGTCTGGAGGAACAACATGATCACCAACAGGCTTTACTGTCTGGAGGAACAACATGATCACCAACAGGCTTTACTGTCTGGAGGAACAACATGATCACCAACAGGCTGAACTGTCTGGAGGAACAACATGATCACCAACAGGCTTTACTGTCTGGAGGAACAACATGATCACCAACAGGCTTTACTGTCTGGAGGAACAACAGCCTGAACTATCTGGAGGAACAACATGATCACCAACAGGCTTTACTGTCTGGAGGAACAACATGATCATCAACAGGCTTTACTGTCTGGAGGAACAACATGATCACCAACAGGCTTTACTGTCTGGAGGAACAACATGATCACCAACAGGCTTTACTGTCTGGAGGAACAACATGATCACCAACAGGCTTTACTGTCTGGAGGAACAACATGATCACCAACAGGCTTTACTGTCTGGAGGAACAACAGCCTGAACTATCTGGAGGAACAACATGATCACCAACAGGCTTTACTGTCTGGAGGAACAACATGATCACCAACAGGCTTTACTGTCTGGAGGAACAACATGATCACCAACAGGCTTTACTGTCTGGAGGAACAACATGATCACCAACAGGCTTTACTGTCTGGAGGAACAACATGATCACCAACAGGCTTTACTCTCTGGAGGAACAACATGATCACCAACAGGCTTTACTGTCTGGAGGAACAACATGATCACCAACAGGCTTTACTGTCTGGAGGAACAACATGATCACCAACAGGCTTTACTGTCTGGAGGAACAACATGATCACCAACAGGCTTTACTGTCTGGAGGAACAACATGATCACCAACAGGCTTTACTGTCTGGAGGAACAACATGATCACCAACAGGCTGAACTGTCTGGAGGAACAACATGATCACCAACAGGCTTTATTGTCTGGAGGAACAACATGATCACCAACAGGCTTTACTGTCTGGAGGAACAACATGATCACCAACAGGCTTTACTGTCTGGAGGAACAACATGATCACCAACAGGCTTTACTGTCTGGAGGAACAACATGATCACCAACAGGCTTTACTGTCTGGAGGAACAACATGATCACCAACAGGCTTTACTGTCTGGAGGAACAACATGATCACCAACAGGCTTTACTGTCTGGAGGAACAACATGATCACCAACAGGCTTTACTGTCTGGAGGAACAACAGCCTGAACTATCTGGAGGAACAACATGATCACCAACAGGCTTTACTGTCTGGAGGAACAACATGATCACCAACAGGCTTTACTGTCTGGAGGAACAACATGATCACCAACAGGCTTTACTGTCTGGAGGAACAACATGATCACCAACAGGCTTTACTGTCTGGAGGAACAACATGATCACCAACAGGCTTTACTGTCTGGAGGAACAACATGATCACCAACAGGCTTTACTGTCTGGAGGAACAACATGATCACCAACAGGCTTTACTGTCTGGAGGAACAACATGATAACCAACAGGCTTTACTGTCTGGAGGAACAACATGATCACCAACAGGCTTTACTGTCTGGAGGAACAACATGATCACCAACAGGCTTTACTGTCTGGAGGAACAACATGATCACCAACAGGCTTTACTGTCTGGAGGAACAACATGATCACCAACAGGCTGAACTGTCTGGAGGAACAACATGATCACCAACAGGCTTTACTGTCTGGAGGAACAACATGATCACCAACAGGCTTTACTGTCTGGAGGAACAACATGATCACCAACAGGCTTTACTGTCTGGAGGAACAACATGATCACCAACAGGCTGTACTGTCTGGAGGAACAACATGATCACCAACAGGCTTTACTGTCTGGAGGAACAACATGATCACCAACAGGCTGAACTGTCTGGAGGAACAACAGCCTGAACTATCTGGAGGAACAACAGGCTGAACTGTCTGGAGAAACAACAGCCTGAACTATCTGGAGGAACAACAGCCTGAACTGTCTGGAGGAACAACAGGCGGAACTGTCTGGAGGAACAACAGGCTGAACTGTCTGGAGGAACAACGGGCTGTACTGTCTGGAGGAACAGCAGGCTGTACTGTCTGGAGGAACAACAGGGTGAACTGTCTGGAGGAACAACATGATCACCAACAGACTTTACTGTCTGGAGGAACAACATGATCACCAACAGGCTTTACTGTCTGGAGGAACAACATGATCACCAACAGGCTTTACTGTCTGGAGGAACAACATGATCACCAACAGGCTGAACTGTCTGGAGGAACAACATGATCACCAACAGGCTTTATTGTCTGGAGGAACAACATGATCACCAACAGGCTTTACTGTCTGGAGGAACAACATGATCACCAACAGGCTTTACTGTCTGGAGGAACAACATGATCACCAACAGGCTTTACTGTCTGGAGGAACAACATGATCACCAACAGGCTTTACTGTCTGGAGGAACAACATGATCACCAACAGGCTTTACTGTCTGGAGGAACAACATGATCACCAACAGGCTTTACTGTCTGGAGGAACAACATGATCACCAACAGGCTTTACTGTCTGGAGGAACAACAGCCTGAACTATCTGGAGGAACAACATGATCACCAACAGGCTTTACTGTCTGGAGGAACAACATGATCACCAACAGGCTTTACTGTCTGGAGGAACAACATGATCACCAACAGGCTTTACTGTCTGGAGGAACAACATGATCACCAACAGGCTTTACTGTCTGGAGGAACAACATGATCACCAACAGGCTTTACTGTCTGGAGGAACAACATGATCACCAACAGGCTTTACTGTCTGGAGGAACAACATGATCACCAACAGGCTTTACTGTCTGGAGGAACAACATGATCACCAACAGGCTTTACTGTCTGGAGGAACAACATGATCACCAACAGGCTTTACTGTCTGGAGGAACAACATGATCACCAACAGGCTTTACTGTCTGGAGGAACAACATGATCACCAACAGGCTGAACTGTCTGGAGGAACAACATGATCACCAACAGGCTTTACTGTCTGGAGGAACAACATGATCACCAACAGGCTTTACTGTCTGGAGGAACAACATGATCACCAACAGGCTTTACTGTCTGGAGGAACAACATGATCACCAACAGGCTGTACTGTCTGGAGGAACAACAGGCTGAACTGTCTGGAGGAACAACGGGCTGTACTGTCTGGAGGAACAGCAGGCTGTACTGTCTGGAGGAACAACAGGGTGAACTGTCTGGAGGAACAACATGATCACCAACAGGCTTTACTGTCTGGAGGAACAACATGATCACCAACAGGCTTTACTGTCTGGAGGAACAACATGATCACCAACAGGCTTTACTGTCTGGAGGAACAACATGATCACCAACAGGCTTTACTGTCTGGAGGAACAACATGATCACCAACAGGCTTTACTGTCTGGAGGAACAACATGATCACCAACAGGCTTTACTGTCTGGAGGAACAACATGATCACCAACAGGCTGAACTGTCTGGAGGAACAACATGATCACCAACAGGCTTTACTGTCTGGAGGAACAACATGATCACCAACAGGCTTTACTGTCTGGAGGAACAACATGATCACCAACAGGCTTTACTGTCTGGAGGAACAACATGATCACCAACAGGCTTTACTGTCTGGAGGAACAACATGATCACCAACAGGCTTTACTGTCTGGAGGAACAACATGATCACCAACAGGCTTTACTGTCTGGAGGAACAACATGATCACCAACAGGCTTTACTGTCTGGAGGAACAACATGATCACCAACAGGCTTTACTGTCTGGAGGAACAACATGATCACCAACAGGCTGTACTGTCTGGAGGAACAACATGATCACCAACAGGCTTTACTGTCTGGAGGAACAACATGATCACCAACAGGCTTTACTGTCTGGAGGAACAACATGATCACCAACAGGCTGAACTGTCTGGAGGAACAACATGATCACCAACAGGCTTTACTGTCTGGAGGAACAACATGATCACCAACAGGCTTTACTGTCTGGAGGAACAACATGATCACCAACAGGCTTTACTGTCTGGAGGAACAACATGATCACCAACAGGCTTTACTGTCTGGAGGAACAACATGATCACCAACAGGCTTTACTGTCTGGAGGAACAACATGATCACCAACAGGCTTTACTGTCTGGAGGAACAACATGATCACCAACAGGCTGAACTGTCTGGAGGAACAACATGATCACCAACAGGCTTTACTGTCTGGAGGAACAACATGATCACCAACAGGCTTTACTGTCTGGAGGAACAACATGATCACCAACAGGCTTTACTGTCTGGAGGAACAACATGATCACCAACAGGCTTTACTGTCTGGAGGAACAACATGATCACCAACAGGCTTTACTGTCTGGAGGAACAACATGATCACCAACAGGCTTTACTGTCTGGAGGAACAACATGATCACCAACAGGCTTTACTGTCTGGAGGAACAACATGATCACCAACAGGCTTTACTGTCTGGAGGAACAACATGATCACCAACAGGCTTTACTGTCTGGAGGAACAACATGATCACCAACAGGCTGAACTGTCTGGAGGAACAACATGATCACCAACAGGCTTTACTGTCTGGAGGAACAACATGATCACCAACAGGCTTTACTGTCTGGAGGAACAACATGATCACCAACAGGCTTTACTGTCTGGAGGAACAACATGATCACCAACAGGCTTTACTGTCTGGAGGAACAACATGATCACCAACAGGCTTTACTGTCTGGAGGAACAACATGATCACCAACAGGCTTTACTGTCTGGAGGAACAACATGATCACCAACAGGCTTTACTGTCTGGAGGAACAACATGATCACCAACAGGCTTTACTGTCTGGAGGAACAACATGATCACCAACAGGCTTTACTGTCTGGAGGAACAACATGATCACCAACAGGCTTTACTGTCTGGAGGAACAACATGATCACCAACAGGCTTTACTGTCTGGAGGAACAACATGATCACCAACAGGCTTTACTGTCTGGAGGAACAACATGATCACCAACAGGCTGAACTGTCTGGAGGAACAACATGATCACCAACAGGCTTTACTGTCTGGAGGAACAACATGATCACCAACAGGCTTTACTGTCTGGAGGAACAACATGATCACCAACAGGCTTTACTGTCTGGAGGAACAACAGCCTGAACTATCTGGAGGAACAACATGATCACCAACAGGCTTTACTGTCTGGAGGAACAACATGATCATCAACAGGCTTTACTGTCTGGAGGAACAACATGATCACCAACAGGCTTTACTGTCTGGAGGAACAACATGATCACCAACAGGCTTTACTGTCTGGAGGAACAACATGATCACCAACAGGCTTTACTGTCTGGAGGAACAACATGATCACCAACAGGCTTTACTGTCTGGAGGAACAACAGCCTGAACTATCTGGAGGAACAACATGATCACCAACAGGCTTTACTGTCTGGAGGAACAACATGATCACCAACAGGCTTTACTGTCTGGAGGAACAACATGATCACCAACAGGCTTTACTGTCTGGAGGAACAACATGATCACCAACAGGCTTTACTGTCTGGAGGAACAACATGATCACCAACAGGCTTTACTCTCTGGAGGAACAACATGATCACCAACAGGCTTTACTGTCTGGAGGAACAACATGATCACCAACAGGCTTTACTGTCTGGAGGAACAACATGATCACCAACAGGCTTTACTGTCTGGAGGAACAACATGATCACCAACAGGCTTTACTGTCTGGAGGAACAACATGATCACCAACAGGCTTTACTGTCTGGAGGAACAACATGATCACCAACAGGCTGAACTGTCTGGAGGAACAACATGATCACCAACAGGCTTTATTGTCTGGAGGAACAACATGATCACCAACAGGCTTTACTGTCTGGAGGAACAACATGATCACCAACAGGCTTTACTGTCTGGAGGAACAACATGATCACCAACAGGCTTTACTGTCTGGAGGAACAACATGATCACCAACAGGCTTTACTGTCTGGAGGAACAACATGATCACCAACAGGCTTTACTGTCTGGAGGAACAACATGATCACCAACAGGCTTTACTGTCTGGAGGAACAACATGATCACCAACAGGCTTTACTGTCTGGAGGAACAACAGCCTGAACTATCTGGAGGAACAACATGATCACCAACAGGCTTTACTGTCTGGAGGAACAACATGATCACCAACAGGCTTTACTGTCTGGAGGAACAACATGATCACCAACAGGCTTTACTGTCTGGAGGAACAACATGATCACCAACAGGCTTTACTGTCTGGAGGAACAACATGATCACCAACAGGCTTTACTGTCTGGAGGAACAACATGATCACCAACAGGCTTTACTGTCTGGAGGAACAACATGATCACCAACAGGCTTTACTGTCTGGAGGAACAACATGATCACCAACAGGCTTTACTGTCTGGAGGAACAACATGATCACCAACAGGCTTTACTGTCTGGAGGAACAACATGATCACCAACAGGCTTTACTGTCTGGAGGAACAACATGATCACCAACAGGCTTTACTGTCTGGAGGAACAACATGATCACCAACAGGCTGAACTGTCTGGAGGAACAACATGATCACCAACAGGCTTTACTGTCTGGAGGAACAACATGATCACCAACAGGCTTTACTGTCTGGAGGAACAACATGATCACCAACAGGCTTTACTGTCTGGAGGAACAACATGATCACCAACAGGCTGTACTGTCTGGAGGAACAACATGATCACCAACAGGCTTTACTGTCTGGAGGAACAACATGATCACCAACAGGCTGAACTGTCTGGAGGAACAACAGCCTGAACTATCTGGAGGAACAACAGGCTGAACTGTCTGGAGAAACAACAGCCTGAACTATCTGGAGGAACAACAGCCTGAACTGTCTGGAGGAACAACAGGCGGAACTGTCTGGAGGAACAACAGGCTGAACTGTCTGGAGGAACAACGGGCTGTACTGTCTGGAGGAACAGCAGGCTGTACTGTCTGGAGGAACAACAGGGTGAACTGTCTGGAGGAACAACATGATCACCAACAGGCTTTACTGTCTGGAGGAACAACATGATCACCAACAGGCTTTACTGTCTGGAGGAACAACATGATCACCAACAGGCTTTACTGTCTGGAGGAACAACATGATCACCAACAGGCTGAACTGTCTGGAGGAACAACATGATCACCAACAGGCTTTATTGTCTGGAGGAACAACATGATCACCAACAGGCTTTACTGTCTGGAGGAACAACATGATCACCAGCAGGCTTTACTGTCTGGAGGAACAACATGATCACCAACAGGCTTTACTGTCTGGAGGAACAACATGATCACCAACAGGCTTTACTGTCTGGAGGAACAACATGATCACCAACAGGCTTTACTGTCTGGAGGAACAACATGATCACCAACAGGCTTTACTGTCTGGAGGAACAACATGATCACCAACAGGCTTTACTGTCTGGAGGAACAACAGCCTGAACTATCTGGAGGAACAACATGATCACCAACAGGCTTTACTGTCTGGAGGAACAACATGATCACCAACAGGCTTTACTGTCTGGAGGAACAACATGATCACCAACAGGCTTTACTGTCTGGAGGAACAACATGATCACCAACAGGCTTTACTGTCTGGAGGAACAACATGATCACCAACAGGCTTTACTGTCTGGAGGAACAACATGATCACCAACAGGCTTTACTGTCTGGAGGAACAACATGATCACCAACAGGCTTTACTGTCTGGAGGAACAACATGATCACCAACAGGCTTTACTGTCTGGAGGAACAACATGATCACCAACAGGCTTTACTGTCTGGAGGAACAACATGATCACCAACAGGCTTTACTGTCTGGAGGAACAACATGATCACCAACAGGCTTTACTGTCTGGAGGAACAACATGATCACCAACAGGCTGAACTGTCTGGAGGAACAACATGATCACCAACAGGCTTTACTGTCTGGAGGAACAACATGATCACCAACAGGCTTTACTGTCTGGAGGAACAACATGATCACCAACAGGCTTTACTGTCTGGAGGAACAACATGATCACCAACAGGCTGTACTGTCTGGAGGAACAACATGATCACCAACAGGCTTTACTGTCTGGAGGAACAACATGATCACCAACAGGCTGAACTGTCTGGAGGAACAACAGCCTGAACTATCTGGAGGAACAACAGGCTGAACTGTCTGGAGAAACAACAGCCTGAACTATCTGGAGGAACAACAGCCTGAACTGTCTGGAGGAACAACAGGCGGAACTGTCTGGAGGAACAACAGGCTGAACTGTCTGGAGGAACAACGGGCTGTACTGTCTGGAGGAACAGCAGGCTGTACTGTCTGGAGGAACAACAGGGTGAACTGTCTGGAGGAACAACATGATCACCAACAGGCTGAACTGTCTGGAGGAACAACAGCCTGAACTGTCTGGAGGAACAACAGGCTGTACTGTCTGGAGGAACAACAGGCTGAACTGTCTGGAGGAACAACAGGCTGAACTGTCTGGAGGAACAACAGGCTGAACTGTCTGGAGGAACAACGGGCTGTACTGTCTGGAGGAGCAACATACTGAACTGTCTGGAGGAACAACATGATCACCAACAGGCTGTACTGTCTGGAGGAACAACAGGCTGTACTGTCTGGAGGAACAACATGATCACCAACAGGCTGAACTGTCTGGAGGAACAGCAGGCTGTACTGTCTGGATGAACAACATGATCACCAACAGGCTGAACTGTCTGGAGGAACAACAGCCTGAACTGTCTGGAGGAACAACAGGCTGTACTGTCTGGAGGAACAACATGCTGAACTGTCTGGAGGAACAACAGCCTGAACTGTCTGGAGGAACAACATGCTGAACTGTCTGGAGGAACAACAGGCTGTACTGTCTGGAGGAACAACAGGCTGTACTGTCTGGAGGAACAACAGGCTGTACTGTCTGGAGGAACAACATGCTGAACTGTCTGGAGGAACAACAGGCTGTACTGTCTGGAGGAACAACATGCTGAACTGTCTGGAGGAACAACAGGCTGTACTGTCTGGAGGAACAACATGATCACCAACAGGTTGAACTGTCTGGAGGAACAACAGGCTTAACTGTCTGGAGGAACATGGATGGAGCACTAACTACAGCCGTCTAGGGCAGCTAGCACCGTATAGGCTATAGAGAACTAACTACAGCTAGAACCGTATAGGCTATAGAGAACTAACTACAGCTAGCACCATATAGGCTCTAGAGCACTAACTACAGCTGTCCAGGGCAGCTAGCACCGTATAGGCTATAGAGCACTAACTACGGCTGCCCAGGGCAGCTAGCACCGTATAGGCTATAGAGAACTAACTATGGCCGCCAAAATCATGAACCATTCCTTTAACTAACATATTCCTCTTAATTCTACATTTTCATTATGAAGTTATAATTACTTACATTTGCTTGCATCCTAGTATTTTTGTCAGTCAACTTTGCTGAAACAAGTCTCAAGCCTTGGATTGCAGAGCGTCATGGGAGTTTTGTGAACCACTCGATATGATTGGTCAACCAATCAATCAATCAAACGTATTTATATAGCCCTTTTTACATCAGCCGATGACACCAAGTGCTTATACAGAAACCCAACCTAAAACTCCAAACAGCAAGCAATGCAGATGTAGAAGCACGGTGGCTAGGAAAAAACTCCCTAGAAAGTTCAGAACCTAGGAAGAAACCTAGAGAGGAACCAGGCTCTGAGGGGTGGCCATTCCTCTTCTGGCTGTGCCGGGTGGAGATTATAACAGAGCATGGCCAAGATGTTCAAATGTTCATAGATGACCAGCATGGTCAAATAATAATAATCATAGTGGTTGTCGAGGGTACAAAAGGACAAAGCCTCAGGAGTAAATGTCAGTTGGCTTTTCATAGCAGATTATTCAGAGTTAGAGACAGCAGGTGCGGTATAATGAGAGAGAGTCGAAAACAGCAGGTCTGGGACAGGTAGCACGTCTGGTGAGCAGGTCAGGGTTCCATAGCCGCAGGCAGAACAGTTGAAACTGGAGCAGCAGCACGGCCAGGTGGACTGGGGACAGCAAGGAGTCATCCGGCCAGGTAATCCTGAGGTATGGTCCTTGGGCTCAGAAAAAGAGAGAAAGAGAGAAAGAGAGAGAGAGTATTAGAGAGAGCATACTTAAATTCACACAGGACACCGGATAGGACAGGAGAAGTACTCCAGATATAACAGACTGACCCTAGCCCCCCGACACATAAACTATTGCGGCATAAATACTGGTGGCTGAGACAGGAGGGGTTGGGAGACACTGTGGCCCCGTCTGACGATACTCCCGGAAAGGGCCAAAAAGACAGGATATATCCCCACCCACTTTGCCAAAGCACAGCCCTCACACCACTAGAGGGATATCTTCAAACCACCAACTTACCATCCTGAGACAAGGCCGAGTATAGCCCACGGAGATCTCCCCCACGGCACGAACCCGAGGGGGGCCAACGCAGACAGGAAGATCATGTCAGTGACTCAACCCACTCAGGTGACGAACGGAAGAGCCCCAGTAAACCAGTGACTCAGCCCTCCTAGGGACGGCATGGAAGAGCCCCAGTAAGCCAGTGACTCAGCCCTCCGAGGGACGGCATGGAAGAACACCAGTAAACCAGTGACTCAGCCCCTGTAATAGGGTTAGAGGCAGAGAATCCCAGTGGAGAAAGAGGGGAACCGGCCAGGCAGAGACAGCAAGGGCGGGTTCGTTGCTCCAGAGACTTTCCATTCACCTTCCCACTCCTGGGCCAGACTACACTCAATCATATGACCCACTGAAGAGATGAGTCTACAGTAAAGACTTAAAGGTTGAGACCGAGTTTGCGTCTCTCACATGGATAGGCAGGTCATTCCTGCCTCCCTTATCTCACCTCATTTGCTCACATCGTATATAGACTTGTTTATACTGTATTATTGACTGTATGTTTGTTTATCCCATGTGTAACTCTGTGTCGTTGTACGTGTCGAACTGCTTTGCTTTATCTTGGCCAGGTCTCAATTGTAAATGAGAACTTGTTCTCAACTTGGTTAAATAAAGGTGAAATAAAAAAATAAAAAAACATTCCATAAAAATGGAGCTCTATAGGAGAAAGCCCTGCCTCCAGCTGTTTGCTTAGAAATTCTAGGGACAATTAGGAGGCCTGCGTCTTGTGACCGTAGCGTACGTGTAGGTATGTACGGCAGGACCAAATCAGAGAGATAGGTAGGAGCAAGCCCATGTAATGCTTTGTAGGTTAGCAGTAAAACCTTGAAATCAGCCCTTGCTTTGACAGGAAGCCAGTGTAGGGAGGCTAGCACTGGAATAATATGATCAAATGTTTTGGTTCTAGTCAGGATTCTAGCAGCCGTATTTAGCACTAACTGAAGTGTATTTAGTGCTTTATCCGGGTAGCCAGAAAGTAGAGCATTGCAGTAGTCTAACCTAGAAGTGACAAAAGCATGGATTAATTTTTCTGCATCATTTTTAGAAAAAAAGTTTCTGATTTTTGCAAATCAAATCAAATCCAATTTTATTTGTCACATACACATGGTTAGCAGCTTCCTGTTTTAGTCTCTGTCTATAGGCTGGAAGCAACAAAATGGAGTAGTGGTCAGCTTTTCCGAGTGTAGTGTAGCAATCAAGGGGGGGGGGGACAGTCGAGCAGATCTTGAACCAGCAACTCTGTCTGCCATAAAGGAATGGACAATCGGCTTCCCTTCAGTTGAATGAAAATCTATTATCGACCTTGACAACAAAGCTCTTTTCTCTTTCCTTCTCCCAAATCAAATGGACGTGCAGTGGGGACTACATCAGTCGATGTATATACATATATATATATATGTAACTATATATACATAGTTCCCAGAAGAAATCATCTTTCTGTCAGATCTGACTGTCAGTTGGCATCACTGAGGCTTGGAATACGGCATAGTAGAATGCTCATAACCTCAGACCTTCGAGACAGAGTGTTATTCCCCGGTGTGTGTGTGTGTGTGTGTGTGTGTGTCTGAGTCTGAGACAACATGGAATTTACCAGAATGTCCCTCAATATGGTCATCCGTGTGTCATTTTACCGTTAGCACTGCGCAGAATACACAGAGAACAGCTTGGTTAGGGAAAAGGATAAACGTTAGCACTTCAGGGAATTGACATCATGTATTTGATATATCCACAGCTTCTGAAGGCTACTGGTTATTGGAATGAAAGTGGTTGGCTTGTTTTCCCTCTGCAATGTGTGTGTGTGTGCTACAACAACAGTGGCAATATACAAAAAGTGTTACTCATATAGTAGCAATATATAGCAGTAATATATAGTAGTAATATATAGTAGTATCAAATAGTAGTACTATATAGTAGTAATATATAGTAGTAATATATAGTAGTAATATAAAGTAGTAATATATAGTAGTAATATATAGTAGTAATATAAAGTAGTAATATATAGTAGTAATAAATAGTAGTACTATATAGTAGTAATATATAGTAGTAATATATAGTAGTAATATATAGTAGTAATATATAGTAGTATCAAATAGTAGTAATATATAGTAGTAATATATAGTAGTAATATATAGTAGTATCAAATAGTAGTACTATATAGTAGTAATATATAGTAGTAATATATAGTAGTATCAAATAGTAGTACTATATAGTAGTAATATATAGTAGTAATATATAGAAGTAATATATAGTAGTATCATATAGTAGTAATATATAGTAGTATCATATAGTAGTAATATATAGTAGCAATATATAGTAGTAATATATAGTAGTATCAAATAGTAGTACTATATAGTAGTAATATATAGTAGTAATATATAGTAGTAATATATAGTAGTATTATATAGTAGTAATATATAGTAGTATCATATAGTAGTAATATATAGTAGTAATATATAGTAGTAATATAAAGTAGTATCATATGTAGTAATATATAGTAGTAATATATAGTAGTAATATATAGTAGTATCAAATAGTAGTACTATATAGTAGTAATATATAGTAGTAATATATAGTAGTAATATATAGTAGTATCATATAGTAGTAATATATAGTAGTAATATATAGTAGTAATATAAAGTAGTAATATATAGTAGTAATAAATAGTAGTAATATATAGTAGAAATATATAGTAGTAATATATAGTAGTAATAAATAGTAGTAATATATAGTAGTAATATATAGTAGTATCAAATAGTAGTACTATATAGTAGTAATATATAGTAGTAATATAAAGTAGTAATATATAGTAGTAATATAAAGTAGTATCATATAGTAGTAATATATAGTAGTAATATATAGTAGTAATATAAAGTAGTAATATATAGTAGTAATATATAGTAGTATCAAATAGTAGTACTGTATAGTAGTAATATATAGTAGTAATATATAGTAGTAATATATAGTAGTATCATATAGTAGTAATATATAGTAGTAATATATAGTAGTAATATAAAGTAGTATCATATAGTAGTAATATATAGTAGTAATATAAAGTAGTAATATATAGTAGTATCAAATAGTAGTACTATATAGTAGTAATATATAGTAGTAATATATAGTAGTAATATATAGTAGTAATATATAGTAGTAATATATAGTAGTAATATAAAGTAGTAATATATAGTAGTATCAAATAGTAGTAATATATAGTAGTAATATATAGTAGTAATATATAGTAGTAATATATAGTAGTATCAAATAGTAGTACTATATAGTAGTAATATATAGTAGTAATATATAGTAGTAATATATAGTAGTAATATATAGTAGTATCAAATAGTAGTACTATATAGTAGTAATATATAGTAGTAATATATAGTAGTAATATATAGTAGTATCATATAGTAGTAATATATAGTAGTAATATATAGTAGTAATATAAAGTAGTAATATATAGTAGTATTATATAGTAGTACTATATAGTAGTAATATAAAGTAGTAATATATAGTAGTAATATATAGTAGTAATATAAAGTAGTAATATATAGTAGTAATATATAGTAGTAATATAAAGTAGTAATATATAGTAGTAATAAATAGGAGTACTATATAGTAGTAATATATAGTATTAATATATAGTAGAAATAAATAGTAGTAATATATAGTAGTAATATATAGTAGTAATAAATAGTAGTACTATATAGTAGTAATATATAGTACTAATATATAGTAGTAATATATAGTAGTAATAAATAGTAGTAATATAAAGTAGTAATATATAGTAGTAATAAATAGTAGTACTATATAGTAGTAATATATAGTAGTAATATATAGTAGTAATATATAGTAGTAATATATAGTAGTAATATAAAGTAGTAATATATAGTAGTAATAAATAGTAGTACTATATAGTAGTAATATATAGTAATAATATATAGTAGTAATATATAGTAGTATCAAATAGTAGTACTATATAGTAGTAATATATAGTAGTAATATATAGTAGTAATATATAGTAGTAATATATAGTAGTAATATATAGTAGTAATATAAAGTAGTATCATATAGTAGTAATATATAGTAGTAATATGAAGTAGTAATATATAGTAGTATCAAATAGTAGTACTATATAGTAGTAATATATAGTAGTAATATATAGTAGTAATATATAGTAGTAATATATAGTAGTATCAAATAGTAGTACTATATAGTAGTAATATATAGTAGTAATATATAGTAGTAATATATAGTAGTAATATATAGTAGTAATATATAGTAGTATCAAATAGTAGTACTATATAGTAGTAATATATAGTAGTAATATATAGTAGTAATATATAGTAGTACTAAATAGTAGTAATATATAGTAGTAATATATAGTAGTAATATATAGTAGTAATATATAGTAGTAATATAAAGTAGTAATATATAGTAGTAATATACAGTAGTAATATAAAGTAGTATCATATAGTAGTAATATATAGTAGTAATATATAGTAGTAATATAAAGTAGTAATATATAGTAGTAATATATAGTAGTATCAAATAGTAGTACTATATAGTAGTAATATATAGTAGTAATATATAGTAGTAATATATAGTAGTATCATATAGTAGTAATATATAGTAGTAATATATAGTAGTAATATAAAGTAGTATCATATAGTAGTAATATATAGTAGTAATATAAAGTAGTAATATATAGTAGTATCAAATAGTAGTACTATATAGTAGTAATATATAGTAGTAATATATAGTAGTAATATATAGTAGTAATATATAGTAGTATCAAATAGTAGTACTATATAGTAGTAATATATAGTAGTAATATATAGTAGTAATATATAGTAGTAATATATAGTAGTACTATATAGTAGTAATATATAGTAGTAATATATAGTAGTAATATATAGTAGTATCATATAGTAGTAATATATAGTAGTAATATATAGTAGTAATATAAAGTAGTAATATATAGTAGTATTATATAGTAGTACTATATAGTAGTAATATAAAGTAGTAATATATAGTAGTAATATAAAGTAGTAATATATAGTAGTAATATATAGCAGTAATATATAGTAGTAATATAAAGTAGTAATATACAGTAGTAATAAATAGGAGTACTATATAGTAGTAATATATAGTATTAATATATAGTAGTAATAAATAGTAGTAATATATAGTAGTAATATATAGTAGTAATAAATAGTAGTAATATAAAGTAGTAATATATAGTAGTAATAAATAGTAGTAATATATAGTAGTAATATATAGTAGTAATATATAGTAGTAATATATAGTAGTAATATATAGTAGTAATATAAAGTAGTAATATATAGTAGTAATAAATAGTAGTACTATATAGTA
This sequence comes from Oncorhynchus mykiss, assembly GCF_013265735.2. Lineage (NCBI taxonomy): Eukaryota > Metazoa > Chordata > Actinopteri > Salmoniformes > Salmonidae > Oncorhynchus > Oncorhynchus mykiss. The sequence goes on along the minus strand of NC_048585.1, from coordinate 61,951,256 downwards.
GTAATATATAGTAATAATATATAGTAGTAATATATAGTAGTAATAAATAGTAGTAATATATAGTAGTAATATAAATTAGTAATATATAGTAGTAATATGTAGTCGTAATATAAAGTAGTAATATATAGTAGTACTATATAGTAGTAATATATAGTAGTAATATATAGTAGAAATAAATAGTAGTAATATATAGTAGTAATATATAGTAGTAATAAATAGTAGTACTATATAGTAGTAATATATAGTACTAATATATAGTAGTAATATATAGTAGTAATAAATAGTAGTAATATAAAGTAGTAATATATAGTAGTAATAAATAGTAGTACTATATAGTAGTAATATATAGTAGTAATATATAGTAGTAATATATAGTAGTAATATATAGTAGTAATATAAAGTAGTAATATATAGTAGTAATAAATGGTAGTACTATATAGTAGTAATATATAGTAATAATATATAGTAGTAATATATAGTAGTAATAAATAGTAGTAATATATAGTAGTAATATAAAGTAGTAATATATAGTAGTAATATGTAGTCGTAATATAAAGTAGTAATATATAGTAGTACTATATAGTAGTAATATATAGTATTAATATATAGTAGAAATAAATAGTAGTAATATATAGTAGTAATATATAGTAGTAATAAATAGTAGTACTATATAGTAGTAATATATAGTACTAATATATAGTAGTAATATATAGTAGTAATAAATAGTAGTAATATAAAGTAGTAATATATAGTAGTAATAAATAGTAGTACTATATAGTAGTAATATATAGTAGTAATATATAGTAGTAATATATAGTAGTAATATATAGTAGTAATATAAAGTAGTAATATATAGTAGTAATAAATAGTAGTACTATATAGTAGTAATATATAGTAATAATATATAGTAGTAATATATAGTAGTAATAAATAGTAGTAATATATAGTAGTAATATAAAGTAGTAATATATAGTAGTAATATGTAGTCGTAATATAAAGTAGTAATATATAGTAGTACTATATAGTAGTAATATATAGTAGTAATATATAGTAGCAATATATAGTAGTAATATATAGTAGTATCAAATAGTAGTACTATATAGTAGTAATATATAGTAGTAATATATAGTAGTAATATATAGTAGTATTATATAGTAGTAATATATAGTAGTATCATATAGTAGTAATATATAGTAGTAATATATAGTAGTAATATAAAGTAGTATCATATGTAGTAATATATAGTAGTAATATATAGTAGTAATATATAGTAGTATCAAATAGTAGTACTATATAGTAGTAATATATAGTAGTAATATATAGTAGTAATATATAGTAGTGTCATATAGTAGTAATATATAGTAGTAATATATAGTAGTAATATAAAGTAGTAATATATAGTAGTAATAAATAGTAGTACTATATAGTAGTAATATATAGTAGTAATATATAGTAGTAATATATAGTAGTAATAAATAGTAGTAATATATAGTAGTAATATATAGTAGTAATATATAGTAGTAATATATAGTAGTATCAAATAGTAGTACTATATAGTAGTAATATATAGTAGTAATATAAAGTAGTAATATATAGTAGTAATATACAGTAGTAATATAAAGTACTATCATATAGTAGTAATATATAGTAGTAATATATAGTAGTAATATAAAGTAGTAATATATAGTAGTAATATATAGTAGTATCAAATAGTAGTACTATATAGTAGTAATATATAGTAGTAATATATAGTAGTAATATATAGTAGTATCATATAGTAGTAATATATAGTAGTAATATATAGTAGTAATATAAAGTAGTATCATATAGTAGTACTATATAGTAGTAATATATAGTAGTAATATATAGTAGAAATAAATAGTAGTAATATATAGTAGTAATATATAGTAGTAATAAATAGTAGTACTATATAGTAGTAATATATAGTACTAATATATAGTAGTAATATATAGTAGTAATAAATAGTAGTAATATAAAGTAGTAATATATAGTAGTAATAAATAGTAGTACTATATAGTAGTAATATATAGTAGTAATATATAGTAGTAATATATAGTAGTAATATATAGTAGTAATATAAAGTAGTAATATATAGTAGTAATAAATGGTAGTACTATATAGTAGTAATATATAGTAATAATATATAGTAGTAATATATAGTAGTAATAAATAGTAGTAATATATAGTAGTAATATAAAGTAGTAATATATAGTAGTAATATGTAGTCGTAATATAAAGTAGTAATATATAGTAGTACTATATAGTAGTAATATATAGTATTAATATATAGTAGAAATAAATAGTAGTAATATATAGTAGTAATATATAGTAGTAATAAATAGTAGTACTATATAGTAGTAATATATAGTACTAATATATAGTAGTAATATATAGTAGTAATAAATAGTAGTAATATAAAGTAGTAATATATAGTAGTAATAAATAGTAGTACTATATAGTAGTAATATATAGTAGTAATATATAGTAGTAATATATAGTAGTAATATATAGTAGTAATATAAAGTAGTAATATATAGTAGTAATAAATAGTAGTACTATATAGTAGTAATATATAGTAATAATATATAGTAGTAATATATAGTAGTAATAAATAGTAGTAATATATAGTAGTAATATAAAGTAGTAATATATAGTAGTAATATGTAGTCGTAATATAAAGTAGTAATATATAGTAGTACTATATAGTAGTAATATATAGTAGTAATATATAGTAGCAATATATAGTAGTAATATATAGTAGTATCAAATAGTAGTACTATATAGTAGTAATATATAGTAGTAATATATAGTAGTAATATATAGTAGTATTATATAGTAGTAATATATAGTAGTATCATATAGTAGTAATATATAGTAGTAATATATAGTAGTAATATATAGTAGTAATATAAAGTAGTATCATATGTAGTAATATATAGTAGTAATATATAGTAGTAATATATAGTAGTATCAAATAGTAGTACTATATAGTAGTAATATATAGTAGTAATATATAGTAGTAATATATAGTAGTGTCATATAGTAGTAATATATAGTAGTAATATATAGTAGTAATATAAAGTAGTAATATATAGTAGTAATAAATAGTAGTACTATATAGTAGTAATATATAGTAGTAATATATAGTAGTAATATATAGTAGTAATAAATAGTAGTAATATATAGTAGTAATATATAGTAGTAATATATAGTAGTAATATATAGTAGTATCAAATAGTAGTACTATATAGTAGTAATATATAGTAGTAATATAAAGTAGTAATATATAGTAGTAATATACAGTAGTAATATAAAGTAGTATCATATAGTAGTAATATATAGTAGTAATATATAGTAGTAATATAAAGTAGTAATATATAGTAGTAATATATAGTAGTATCAAATAGTAGTACTATATAGTAGTAATATATAGTAGTAATATATAGTAGTAATATATAGTAGTAATATATAGTAGTAATATATAGTAGTAATATAAAGTAGTAATATATAGTAGTAATAAATAGTAGTACTATATAGTAGTAATATATAGTAATAATATATAGTAGTAATATATAGTAGTACTATATAGTAGTAATATATAGTAGTAATATATAGTAGTAATATATAGTAGTAATATATAGTAGTATCAAATAGTAGTACTATATAGTAGTAATATATAGTAGTAATATATAGTAGTAATATATAGTAGTATCAAATAGTAGTACTATATAGTAGTAATATATAGTAGTAATATATAGCAGTAATATATAGTAGTAATAAATAGTAGTAATATATAGTAGTAATATATAGTAGTAATATATAGTAGTATCAAATAGTAGTACTATAGAGTAGTAATATATAGTAGTAATAAATAGTAGTAATATATAGTAGTAATATATAGTAGTAATATATAGTAGTAATATATAGTAGTATCAAATAGTAGTACTATATAGTAGTAATATATAGTAGTAATATAAAGTAGTAATATATAGTAGTAATATACAGTAGTAATATAAAGTAGTATCATATAGTAGTAATATATAGTAGTAATATATAGTAGTAATATAAAGTAGTAATATATAGTAGTAATATATAGTAGAAATAAATAGTAGTAATATATAGTAGTAATATATAGTAGTAATAAATAGTAGTACTATATAGTAGTAATATATAGTACTAATATATAGTAGTAATATATAGTAGTAATAAATAGTAGTAATATAAAGTAGTAATATATAGTAGTAATAAATAGTAGTACTATATAGTAGTAATATATAGTAGTAATATATAGTAGTAATATATAGTAGTAATATATAGTAGTAATATAAAGTAGTAATATATAGTAGTAATAAATGGTAGTACTATATAGTAGTAATATATAGTAATAATATATAGTAGTAATATATAGTAGTAATAAATAGTAGTAATATATAGTAGTAATATATAGTAGTAATATATAGTAGTAATAAATAGTAGTAATATATAGTAGTAATATATAGTAGTATCAAATAGTAGTACTATATAGTAGTAATATATAGTAGTAATATAAAGTAGTAATATATAGTAGTAATATAAAGTAGTATCATATAGTAGTAATATATAGTAGTAATATATAGTAGTAATATAAAGTAGTAATATATAGTAGTAATATATAGTAGTATCAAATAGTAGTACTGTATAGTAGTAATATATAGTAGTAATATATAGTAGTAATATATAGTAGTATCATATAGTAGTAATATATAGTAGTAATATATAGTAGTAATATAAAGTAGTATCATATAGTAGTAATATATAGTAGTAATATAAAGTAGTAATATATAGTAGTATCAAATAGTAGTACTATATAGTAGTAATATATAGTAGTAATATATAGTAGTAATATATAGTAGTAATATATAGTAGTAATATATAGTAGTAATATAAAGTAGTAATATATAGTAGTATCAAATAGTAGTAATATATAGTAGTAATATATAGTAGTAATATATAGTAGTAATATATAGTAGTATCAAATAGTAGTACTATATAGTAGTAATATATAGTAGTAATATATAGTAGTAATATATAGTAGTAATATATAGTAGTATCAAATAGTAGTACTATATAGTAGTAATATATAGTAGTAATATATAGTAGTAATATATAGTAGTATCATATAGTAGTAATATATAGTAGTAATATATAGTAGTAATATAAAGTAGTAATATATAGTAGTATTATATAGTAGTACTATATAGTAGTAATATAAAGTAGTAATATATAGTAGTAATATATAGTAGTAATATAAAGTAGTAATATATAGTAGTAATATATAGTAGTAATATAAAGTAGTAATATATAGTAGTAATAAATAGGAGTACTATATAGTAGTAATATATAGTATTAATATATAGTAGAAATAAATAGTAGTAATATATAGTAGTAATATATAGTAGTAATAAATAGTAGTACTATATAGTAGTAATATATAGTACTAATATATAGTAGTAATATATAGTAGTAATAAATAGTAGTAATATAAAGTAGTAATATATAGTAGTAATAAATAGTAGTACTATATAGTAGTAATATATAGTAGTAATATATAGTAGTAATATATAGTAGTAATATATAGTAGTAATATAAAGTAGTAATATATAGTAGTAATAAATAGTAGTACTATATAGTAGTAATATATAGTAATAATATATAGTAGTAATATATAGTAGTATCAAATAGTAGTACTATATAGTAGTAATATATAGTAGTAATATATAGTAGTAATATATAGTAGTATCATATAGTAGTAATATATAGTAGTAATATATAGTAGTAATATAAAGTAGTATCATATAGTAGTAATATATAGTAGTAATATGAAGTAGTAATATATAGTAGTATCAAATAGTAGTACTATATAGTAGTAATATATAGTAGTAATATATAGTAGTAATATATAGTAGTAATATATAGTAGTATCAAATAGTAGTACTATATAGTAGTAATATATAGTAGTAATATATAGTAGTAATATATAGTAGTAATATATAGTAGTAATATATAGTAGTATCAAATAGTAGTACTATATAGTAGTAATATATAGTAGTAATATATAGTAGTAATATATAGTAGTACTAAATAGTAGTAATATATAGTAGTAATATATAGTAGTAATATATAGTAGTAATATATAGTAGTATCAAATAGTAGTACTATATAGTAGTAATATATAGTAGTAATATAAAGTAGTAATATATAGTAGTAATATACAGTAGTAATATAAAGTAGTATCATATAGTAGTAATATATAGTAGTAATATATAGTAGTAATATAAAGTAGTAATATATAGTAGTAATATATAGTAGTATCAAATAGTAGTACTATATAGTAGTAATATATAGTAGTAATATATAGTAGTAATATATAGTAGTATCATATAGTAGTAATATATAGTAGTAATATATAGTAGTAATATAAAGTAGTATCATATAGTAGTAATATATAGTAGTAATATAAAGTAGTAATATATAGTAGTATCAAATAGTAGTACTATATAGTAGTAATATATAGTAGTAATATATAGTAGTAATATATAGTAGTAATATATAGTAGTATCAAATAGTAGTACTATATAGTAGTAATATATAGTAGTAATATATAGTAGTACTATATAGTAGTAATATATAGTAGTAATATATAGTAGCAATATATAGTAGTAATATATAGTAGTATCAAATAGTAGTACTATATAGTAGTAATATATAGTAGTAATATATAGTAGTAATATATAGTAGTATTATATAGTAGTAATATATAGTAGTATCATATAGTAGTAATATATAGTAGTAATATATAGTAGTAATATATAGTAGTAATATAAAGTAGTATCATATGTAGTAATATATAGTAGTAATATATAGTAGTAATATATAGTAGTATCAAATAGTAGTACTATATAGTAGTAATATATAGTAGTAATATATAGTAGTAATATATAGTAGTGTCATATAGTAGTAATATATAGTAGTAATATATAGTAGTAATATAAAGTAGTAATATATAGTAGTAATAAATAGTAGTACTATATAGTAGTAATATATAGTAGTAATATATAGTAGTAATATATAGTAGTAATAAATAGTAGTAATATATAGTAGTAATATATAGTAGTAATATATAGTAGTAATATATAGTAGTATCAAATAGTAGTACTATATAGTAGTAATATATAGTAGTAATATAAAGTAGTAATATATAGTAGTAATATACAGTAGTAATATAAAGTAGTATCATATAGTAGTAATATATAGTAGTAATATATAGTAGTAATATAAAGTAGTAATATATAGTAGTAATATATAGTAGTATCAAATAGTAGTACTATATAGTAGTAATATATAGTAGTAATATATAGTAGTAATATATAGTAGTAATATATAGTAGTAATATATAGTAGTAATATAAAGTAGTAATATATAGTAGTAATAAATAGTAGTACTATATAGTAGTAATATATAGTAATAATATATAGTAGTAATATATAGTAGTACTATATAGTAGTAATATATAGTAGTAATATATAGTAGTAATATATAGTAGTAATATATAGTAGTATCAAATAGTAGTACTATATAGTAGTAATATATAGTAGTAATATATAGTAGTAATATATAGTAGTATCAAATAGTAGTACTATATAGTAGTAATATATAGTAGTAATATATAGCAGTAATATATAGTAGTAATAAATAGTAGTAATATATAGTAGTAATATATAGTAGTAATATATAGTAGTATCAAATAGTAGTACTATAGAGTAGTAATATATAGTAGTAATAAATAGTAGTAATATATAGTAGTAATATATAGTAGTAATATATAGTAGTAATATATAGTAGTATCAAATAGTAGTACTATATAGTAGTAATATATAGTAGTAATATAAAGTAGTAATATATAGTAGTAATATACAGTAGTAATATAAAGTAGTATCATATAGTAGTAATATATAGTAGTAATATATAGTAGTAATATAAAGTAGTAATATATAGTAGTAATATATAGTAGAAATAAATAGTAGTAATATATAGTAGTAATATATAGTAGTAATAAATAGTAGTACTATATAGTAGTAATATATAGTACTAATATATAGTAGTAATATATAGTAGTAATAAATAGTAGTAATATAAAGTAGTAATATATAGTAGTAATAAATAGTAGTACTATATAGTAGTAATATATAGTAGTAATATATAGTAGTAATATATAGTAGTAATATATAGTAGTAATATAAAGTAGTAATATATAGTAGTAATAAATGGTAGTACTATATAGTAGTAATATATAGTAATAATATATAGTAGTAATATATAGTAGTAATAAATAGTAGTAATATATAGTAGTAATATATAGTAGTAATATATAGTAGTAATAAATAGTAGTAATATATAGTAGTAATATATAGTAGTATCAAATAGTAGTACTATATAGTAGTAATATATAGTAGTAATATAAAGTAGTAATATATAGTAGTAATATAAAGTAGTATCATATAGTAGTAATATATAGTAGTAATATATAGTAGTAATATAAAGTAGTAATATATAGTAGTAATATATAGTAGTATCAAATAGTAGTACTGTATAGTAGTAATATATAGTAGTAATATATAGTAGTAATATATAGTAGTATCATATAGTAGTAATATATAGTAGTAATATATAGTAGTAATATAAAGTAGTATCATATAGTAGTAATATATAGTAGTAATATAAAGTAGTAATATATAGTAGTATCAAATAGTAGTACTATATAGTAGTAATATATAGTAGTAATATATAGTAGTAATATATAGTAGTAATATATAGTAGTAATATATAGTAGTAATATAAAGTAGTAATATATAGTAGTATCAAATAGTAGTAATATATAGTAGTAATATATAGTAGTAATATATAGTAGTAATATATAGTAGTATCAAATAGTAGTACTATATAGTAGTAATATATAGTAGTAATATATAGTAGTAATATATAGTAGTAATATATAGTAGTATCAAATAGTAGTACTATATAGTAGTAATATATAGTAGTAATATATAGTAGTAATATATAGTAGTATCATATAGTAGTAATATATAGTAGTAATATATAGTAGTAATATAAAGTAGTAATATATAGTAGTATTATATAGTAGTACTATATAGTAGTAATATAAAGTAGTAATATATAGTAGTAATATATAGTAGTAATATAAAGTAGTAATATATAGTAGTAATATATAGTAGTAATATAAAGTAGTAATATATAGTAGTAATAAATAGGAGTACTATATAGTAGTAATATATAGTATTAATATATAGTAGAAATAAATAGTAGTAATATATAGTAGTAATATATAGTAGTAATAAATAGTAGTACTATATAGTAGTAATATATAGTACTAATATATAGTAGTAATATATAGTAGTAATAAATAGTAGTAATATAAAGTAGTAATATATAGTAGTAATAAATAGTAGTACTATATAGTAGTAATATATAGTAGTAATATATAGTAGTAATATATAGTAGTAATATAAAGTAGTAATATATAGTAGTAATAAATAGTAGTACTATATAGTAGTAATATATAGTAATAATATATAGTAGTAATATATAGTAGTATCAAATAGTAGTACTATATAGTAGTAATATATAGTAGTAATATATAGTAGTAATATATAGTAGTATCATATAGTAGTAATATATAGTAGTAATATATAGTAGTAATATAAAGTAGTATCATATAGTAGTAATATATAGTAGTAATATGAAGTAGTAATATATAGTAGTATCAAATAGTAGTACTATATAGTAGTAATATATAGTAGTAATATATAGTAGTAATATATAGTAGTAATATATAGTAGTATCAAATAGTAGTACTATATAGTAGTAATATATAGTAGTAATATATAGTAGTAATATATAGTAGTAATATATAGTAGTAATATATAGTAGTATCAAATAGTAGTACTATATAGTAGTAATATATAGTAGTAATATATAGTAGTAATATATAGTAGTACTAAATAGTAGTAATATATAGTAGTAATATATAGTAGTAATATATAGTAGTAATATATAGTAGTATCAAATAGTAGTACTATATAGTAGTAATATATAGTAGTAATATAAAGTAGTAATATATAGTAGTAATATACAGTAGTAATATAAAGTAGTATCATATAGTAGTAATATATAGTAGTAATATATAGTAGTAATATAAAGTAGTAATATATAGTAGTAATATATAGTAGTATCAAATAGTAGTACTATATAGTAGTAATATATAGTAGTAATATATAGTAGTAATATATAGTAGTATCATATAGTAGTAATATATAGTAGTAATATATAGTAGTAATATAAAGTAGTATCATATAGTAGTAATATATAGTAGTAATATAAAGTAGTAATATATAGTAGTATCAAATAGTAGTACTATATAGTAGTAATATATAGTAGTAATATATAGTAGTAATATATAGTAGTAATATATAGTAGTATCAAATAGTAGTACTATATAGTAGTAATATATAGTAGTAATATATAGTAGTAATATATAGTAGTAATATATAGTAGTACTATAGTAGTAATATATAGTAGTAATATATAGTAGTAATATATAGTAGTATCATATAGTAGTAATATATAGTAGTAATATATAGTAGTAATATAAAGTAGTAATATATAGTAGTATTATATAGTAGTACTATATAGTAGTAATATAAAGTAGTAATATATAGTAGTAATATAAAGTAGTAATATATAGTAGTAATATATAGCAGTAATATATAGTAGTAATATAAAGTAGTAATATACAGTAGTAATAAATAGGAGTACTATATAGTAGTAATATATAGTATTAATATATAGTAGTAATAAATAGTAGTAATATATAGTAGTAATATATAGTAGTAATAAATAGTAGTAATATAAAGTAGTAATATATAGTAGTAATAAATAGTAGTAATATATAGTAGTAATATATAGTAGTAATATATAGTAGTAATATATAGTAGTAATATATAGTAGTAATATAAAGTAGTAATATATAGTAGTAATAAATAGTAGTACTATATAGTAGTAATATATAGTAATAATATATAGTAGTAATATATAGTAGTAATAAATAGTAGTAATATATAGTAGTAATATAAATTAGTAATATATAGTAGTAATATGTAGTCGTAATATAAAGTAGTAATATATAGTAGTACTATATAGTAGTAATATATAGTAGTAATATATAGTAGAAATAAATAGTAGTAATATATAGTAGTAATATATAGTAGTAATAAATAGTAGTACTATATAGTAGTAATATATAGTACTAATATATAGTAGTAATATATAGTAGTAATAAATAGTAGTAATATAAAGTAGTAATATATAGTAGTAATAAATAGTAGTACTATATAGTAGTAATATATAGTAGTAATATATAGTAGTAATATATAGTAGTAATATATAGTAGTAATATAAAGTAGTAATATATAGTAGTAATAAATGGTAGTACTATATAGTAGTAATATATAGTAATAATATATAGTAGTAATATATAGTAGTAATAAATAGTAGTAATATATAGTAGTAATATAAAGTAGTAATATATAGTAGTAATATGTAGTCGTAATATAAAGTAGTAATATATAGTAGTACTATATAGTAGTAATATATAGTATTAATATATAGTAGAAATAAATAGTAGTAATATATAGTAGTAATATATAGTAGTAATAAATAGTAGTACTATATAGTAGTAATATATAGTACTAATATATAGTAGTAATATATAGTAGTAATAAATAGTAGTAATATAAAGTAGTAATATATAGTAGTAATAAATAGTAGTACTATATAGTAGTAATATATAGTAGTAATATATAGTAGTAATATATAGTAGTAATATATAGTAGTAATATAAAGTAGTAATATATAGTAGTAATAAATAGTAGTACTATATAGTAGTAATATATAGTAATAATATATAGTAGTAATATATAGTAGTAATAAATAGTAGTAATATATAGTAGTAATATAAAGTAGTAATATATAGTAGTAATATGTAGTCGTAATATAAAGTAGTAATATATAGTAGTACTATATAGTAGTAATATATAGTAGTAATATATAGTAGCAATATATAGTAGTAATATATAGTAGTATCAAATAGTAGTACTATATAGTAGTAATATATAGTAGTAATATATAGTAGTAATATATAGTAGTATTATATAGTAGTAATATATAGTAGTATCATATAGTAGTAATATATAGTAGTAATATATAGTAGTAATATAAAGTAGTATCATATGTAGTAATATATAGTAGTAATATATAGTAGTAATATATAGTAGTATCAAATAGTAGTACTATATAGTAGTAATATATAGTAGTAATATATAGTAGTAATATATAGTAGTGTCATATAGTAGTAATATATAGTAGTAATATATAGTAGTAATATAAAGTAGTAATATATAGTAGTAATAAATAGTAGTACTATATAGTAGTAATATATAGTAGTAATATATAGTAGTAATATATAGTAGTAATAAATAGTAGTAATATATAGTAGTAATATATAGTAGTAATATATAGTAGTAATATATAGTAGTATCAAATAGTAGTACTATATAGTAGTAATATATAGTAGTAATATAAAGTAGTAATATATAGTAGTAATATACAGTAGTAATATAAAGTACTATCATATAGTAGTAATATATAGTAGTAATATATAGTAGTAATATAAAGTAGTAATATATAGTAGTAATATATAGTAGTATCAAATAGTAGTACTATATAGTAGTAATATATAGTAGTAATATATAGTAGTAATATATAGTAGTATCATATAGTAGTAATATATAGTAGTAATATATAGTAGTAATATAAAGTAGTATCATATAGTAGTACTATATAGTAGTAATATATAGTAGTAATATATAGTAGAAATAAATAGTAGTAATATATAGTAGTAATATATAGTAGTAATAAATAGTAGTACTATATAGTAGTAATATATAGTACTAATATATAGTAGTAATATATAGTAGTAATAAATAGTAGTAATATAAAGTAGTAATATATAGTAGTAATAAATAGTAGTACTATATAGTAGTAATATATAGTAGTAATATATAGTAGTAATATATAGTAGTAATATATAGTAGTAATATAAAGTAGTAATATATAGTAGTAATAAATGGTAGTACTATATAGTAGTAATATATAGTAATAATATATAGTAGTAATATATAGTAGTAATAAATAGTAGTAATATATAGTAGTAATATAAAGTAGTAATATATAGTAGTAATATGTAGTCGTAATATAAAGTAGTAATATATAGTAGTACTATATAGTAGTAATATATAGTATTAATATATAGTAGAAATAAATAGTAGTAATATATAGTAGTAATATATAGTAGTAATAAATAGTAGTACTATATAGTAGTAATATATAGTACTAATATATAGTAGTAATATATAGTAGTAATAAATAGTAGTAATATAAAGTAGTAATATATAGTAGTAATAAATAGTAGTACTATATAGTAGTAATATATAGTAGTAATATATAGTAGTAATATATAGTAGTAATATATAGTAGTAATATAAAGTAGTAATATATAGTAGTAATAAATAGTAGTACTATATAGTAGTAATATATAGTAATAATATATAGTAGTAATATATAGTAGTAATAAATAGTAGTAATATATAGTAGTAATATAAAGTAGTAATATATAGTAGTAATATGTAGTCGTAATATAAAGTAGTAATATATAGTAGTACTATATAGTAGTAATATATAGTAGTAATATATAGTAGCAATATATAGTAGTAATATATAGTAGTATCAAATAGTAGTACTATATAGTAGTAATATATAGTAGTAATATATAGTAGTAATATATAGTAGTATTATATAGTAGTAATATATAGTAGTATCATATAGTAGTAATATATAGTAGTAATATATAGTAGTAATATATAGTAGTAATATAAAGTAGTATCATATGTAGTAATATATAGTAGTAATATATAGTAGTAATATATAGTAGTATCAAATAGTAGTACTATATAGTAGTAATATATAGTAGTAATATATAGTAGTAATATATAGTAGTGTCATATAGTAGTAATATATAGTAGTAATATATAGTAGTAATATAAAGTAGTAATATATAGTAGTAATAAATAGTAGTACTATATAGTAGTAATATATAGTAGTAATATATAGTAGTAATATATAGTAGTAATAAATAGTAGTAATATATAGTAGTAATATATAGTAGTAATATATAGTAGTAATATATAGTAGTATCAAATAGTAGTACTATATAGTAGTAATATATAGTAGTAATATAAAGTAGTAATATATAGTAGTAATATACAGTAGTAATATAAAGTAGTATCATATAGTAGTAATATATAGTAGTAATATATAGTAGTAATATAAAGTAGTAATATATAGTAGTAATATATAGTAGTATCAAATAGTAGTACTATATAGTAGTAATATATAGTAGTAATATATAGTAGTAATATATAGTAGTAATATATAGTAGTAATATATAGTAGTAATATAAAGTAGTAATATATAGTAGTAATAAATAGTAGTACTATATAGTAGTAATATATAGTAATAATATATAGTAGTAATATATAGTAGTACTATATAGTAGTAATATATAGTAGTAATATATAGTAGTAATATATAGTAGTAATATATAGTAGTATCAAATAGTAGTACTATATAGTAGTAATATATAGTAGTAATATATAGTAGTAATATATAGTAGTATCAAATAGTAGTACTATATAGTAGTAATATATAGTAGTAATATATAGCAGTAATATATAGTAGTAATAAATAGTAGTAATATATAGTAGTAATATATAGTAGTAATATATAGTAGTATCAAATAGTAGTACTATAGAGTAGTAATATATAGTAGTAATAAATAGTAGTAATATATAGTAGTAATATATAGTAGTAATATATAGTAGTAATATATAGTAGTATCAAATAGTAGTACTATATAGTAGTAATATATAGTAGTAATATAAAGTAGTAATATATAGTAGTAATATACAGTAGTAATATAAAGTAGTATCATATAGTAGTAATATATAGTAGTAATATATAGTAGTAATATAAAGTAGTAATATATAGTAGTAATATATAGTAGAAATAAATAGTAGTAATATATAGTAGTAATATATAGTAGTAATAAATAGTAGTACTATATAGTAGTAATATATAGTACTAATATATAGTAGTAATATATAGTAGTAATAAATAGTAGTAATATAAAGTAGTAATATATAGTAGTAATAAATAGTAGTACTATATAGTAGTAATATATAGTAGTAATATATAGTAGTAATATATAGTAGTAATATATAGTAGTAATATAAAGTAGTAATATATAGTAGTAATAAATGGTAGTACTATATAGTAGTAATATATAGTAATAATATATAGTAGTAATATATAGTAGTAATAAATAGTAGTAATATATAGTAGTAATATAAAGTAGTAATATATAGTAGTAATATGTAGTCGTAATATAAAGTAGTAATATATAGTAGTACTATATAGTAGTAATATATAGTATTAATATATAGTAGAAATAAATAGTAGTAATATATAGTAGTAATATATAGTAGTAATAAATAGTAGTACTATATAGTAGTAATATATAGTACTAATATATAGTAGTAATATATAGTAGTAATAAATAGTAGTAATATAAAGTAGTAATATATAGTAGTAATAAATAGTAGTACTATATAGTAGTAATATATAGTAGTAATATATAGTAGTAATATATAGTAGTAATATATAGTAGTAATATAAAGTAGTAATATATAGTAGTAATAAATAGTAGTACTATATAGTAGTAATATATAGTAATAATATATAGTAGTAATATATAGTAGTAATAAATAGTAGTAATATATAGTAGTAATATAAAGTAGTAATATATAGTAGTAATATGTAGTCGTAATATAAAGTAGTAATATATAGTAGTACTATATAGTAGTAATATATAGTAGTAATATATAGTAGCAATATATAGTAGTAATATATAGTAGTATCAAATAGTAGTACTATATAGTAGTAATATATAGTAGTAATATATAGTAGTAATATATAGTAGTATTATATAGTAGTAATATATAGTAGTATCATATAGTAGTAATATATAGTAGTAATATATAGTAGTAATATAAAGTAGTATCATATGTAGTAATATATAGTAGTAATATATAGTAGTAATATATAGTAGTATCAAATAGTAGTACTATATAGTAGTAATATATAGTAGTAATATATAGTAGTAATATATAGTAGTGTCATATAGTAGTAATATATAGTAGTAATATATAGTAGTAATATAAAGTAGTAATATATAGTAGTAATAAATAGTAGTACTATATAGTAGTAATATATAGTAGTAATATATAGTAGTAATATATAGTAGTAATAAATAGTAGTAATATATAGTAGTAATATATAGTAGTAATATATAGTAGTAATATATAGTAGTATCAAATAGTAGTACTATATAGTAGTAATATATAGTAGTAATATAAAGTAGTAATATATAGTGGTAATATACAGTAGTAATATAAAGTAGTATCATATAGTAGTAATATATAGTAGTAATATATAGTAGTAATATAAAGTAGTAATATATAGTAGTAATATATAGTAGTATCAAATAGTAGTACTATATAGTAGTAATATATAGTAGTAATATATAGTAGTAATATATAGTAGTATCATATAGTAGTAATATATAGTAGTAATATATAGTAGTAATATAAAGTAGTATCATATAGTAGTAATATATAGTAGTAATATGAAGTAGTAATATATAGTAGTATCAAATAGTAGTACTATATAGTAGTAATATATAGTAGTAATATATAGTAGTAATATATAGTAGTAATATATAGTAGTATCAAATAGTAGTACTATATAGTAGTAATATATAGTAGTAATATATAGTAGTAATATATAGTAGTAATATATAGTAGTATCAAATAGTAGTACTATATAGTAGTAATATATAGTAGTAATATATAGCAGTAATATATAGTAGTAATAAATAGTAGTAATATATAGTAGAAATATATAGTAGTAATATATAGTAGTATCAAATAGTAGTACTATAGAGTAGTAATATATAGTAGTAATAAATAGTAGTAATATATAGTAGTAATATACAGTAGTAATATATAGTAGTAATATATAGTAGTATCAAATAGTAGTACTATATAGTAGTAATATATAGTAGTAATATAAAGTAGTAATATATAGTAGTAATATACAGTAGTAATATAAAGTAGTATCATATAGTAGTAATATATAGTAGTAATATATAGTAGTAATATAAAGTAGTAATATATAGTAGTAATATATAGTAGAAATAAATAGTAGTAATATATAGTAGTAATATATAGTAGTAATAAATAGTAGTACTATATAGTAGTAATATATAGTACTAATATATAGTAGTAATATATAGTAGTAATAAATAGTAGTAATATAAAGTAGTAATATATAGTAGTAATAAATAGTAGTACTATATAGTAGTAATATATAGTAGTAATATATAGTAGTAATATATAGTAGTAATATATAGTAGTAATATAAAGTAGTAATATATAGTAGTAATAAATGGTAGTACTATATAGTAGTAATATATAGTAATAATATATAGTAGTAATATATAGTAGTAATAAATAGTAGTAATATATAGTAGTAATATAAAGTAGTAATATATAGTAGTAATATGTAGTCGTAATATAAAGTAGTAATATATAGTAGTACTATATAGTAGTAATATATAGTATTAATATATAGTAGAAATAAATAGTAGTAATATATAGTAGTAATATATAGTAGTAATAAATAGTAGTACTATATAGTAGTAATATATAGTACTAATATATAGTAGTAATATATAGTAGTAATAAATAGTAGTAATATAAAGTAGTAATATATAGTAGTAATAAATAGTAGTACTATATAGTAGTAATATATAGTAGTAATATATAGTAGTAATATATAGTAGTAATATATAGTAGTAATATAAAGTAGTAATATATAGTAGTAATAAATAGTAGTACTATATAGTAGTAATATATAGTAATAATATATAGTAGTAATATATAGTAGTAATAAATAGTAGTAATATATAGTAGTAATATAAAGTAGTAATATATAGTAGTAATATGTAGTCGTAATATAAAGTAGTAATATATAGTAGTACTATATAGTAGTAATATATAGTAGTAATATATAGTAGCAATATATAGTAGTAATATATAGTAGTATCAAATAGTAGTACTATATAGTAGTAATATATAGTAGTAATATATAGTAGTAATATATAGTAGTATTATATAGTAGTAATATATAGTAGTATCATATAGTAGTAATATATAGTAGTAATATATAGTAGTAATATAAAGTAGTATCATATGTAGTAATATATAGTAGTAATATATAGTAGTAATATATAGTAGTATCAAATAGTAGTACTATATAGTAGTAATATATAGTAGTAATATATAGTAGTAATATATAGTAGTGTCATATAGTAGTAATATATAGTAGTAATATATAGTAGTAATATAAAGTAGTAATATATAGTAGTAATAAATAGTAGTACTATATAGTAGTAATATATAGTAGTAATATATAGTAGTAATATATAGTAGTAATAAATAGTAGTAATATATAGTAGTAATATATAGTAGTAATATATAGTAGTAATATATAGTAGTATCAAATAGTAGTACTATATAGTAGTAATATATAGTAGTAATATAAAGTAGAAATATATAGTAGTAATATACAGTAGTAATATAAAGTAGTATCATATAGTAGTAATATATAGTAGTAATATATAGTAGTAATATAAAGTAGTAATATATAGTAGTAATATATAGTAGTATCAAATAGTAGTACTATATAGTAGTAATATATAGTAGTAATATATAGTAGTAATATATAGTAGTATCATATAGTAGTAATATATAGTAGTAATATATAGTAGTAATATAAAGTAGTATCATATAGTAGTAATATATAGTAGTAATATGAAGTAGTAATATATAGTAGTATCAAATAGTAGTACTATATAGTAGTAATATATAGTAGTAATATATAGTAGTAATATATAGTAGTAATATATAGTAGTATCAAATAGTAGTACTATATAGTAGTAATATATAGTAGTAATATATAGTAGTAATATATAGTAGTGTCATATAGTAGTAATATATAGTAGTAATATATAGTAGTAATATAAAGTAGTAATATATAGTAGTAATAAATAGTAGTACTATATAGTAGTAATATATAGTAGTAATATATAGTAGTAATATATAGTAGTAATAAATAGTAGTAATATATAGTAGTAATATATAGTAGTAATATATAGTAGTAATATATAGTAGTATCAAATAGTAGTACTATATAGTAGTAATATATAGTAGTAATATAAAGTAGTAATATATAGTAGTAATATACAGTAGTAATATAAAGTAGTATCATATAGTAGTAATATATAGTAGTAATATATAGTAGTAATATAAAGTAGTAATATATAGTAGTAATATATAGTAGTATCAAATAGTAGTACTATATAGTAGTAATATATAGTAGTAATATATAGTAGTAATATATAGTAGTATCATATAGTAGTAATATATAGTAGTAATATATAGTAGTAATATAAAGTAGTATCATATAGTAGTAATATATAGTAGTAATATGAAGTAGTAATATATAGTAGTATCAAATAGTAGTACTATATAGTAGTAATATATAGTAGTAATATATAGTAGTAATATATAGTAGTAATATATAGTAGTATCAAATAGTAGTACTATATAGTAGTAATATATAGTAGTAATATATAGTAGTAATATATAGTAGTAATATATAGTAGTATCAAATAGTAGTACTATATAGTAGTAATATATAGTAGTAATATATAGCAGTAATATATAGTAGTAATAAATAGTAGTAATATATAGTAGTAATATATAGTAGTAATATATAGTAGTATCAAATAGTAGTACTATATAGTAGTAATATATAGTAGTAATATATAGTAGTAATATATAGTAGTATCATATAGTAGTAATATATAGTAGTAATATATAGTAGTAATATAAAGTAGTATCATATAGTAGTAATATATAGTAGTAATATGAAGTAGTAATATATAGTAGTATCAAATAGTAGTACTATATAGTAGTAATATATAGTAGTAATATATAGTAGTAATATATAGTAGTAATATATAGTAGTATCAAATAGTAGTACTATATAGTAGTAATATATAGTAGTAATATATAGTAGTAATATATAGTAGTAATATATAGTAGTATCAAATAGTAGTACTATATAGTAGTAATATATAGTAGTAATATATAGTAGTAATATATAGTAGTAATATATAGTAGTATCAAATAGTAGTACTATAGAGTAGTAATATATAGTAGTAATAAATAGTAGTAATATATAGTAGTAATATATAGTAGTAATATATAGTAGTAATATATAGTAGTATCAAATAGTAGTACTATATAGTAGTAATATATAGTAGTAATATAAAGTAGTAATATATAGTAGTAATATACAGTAGTAATATAAAGTAGTATCATATAGTAGTAATATATAGTAGTAATATATAGTAGTAATATAAAGTAGTAATATATAGTAGTAATATATAGTAGAAATAAATAGTAGTAATATATAGTAGTAATATATAGTAGTAATAAATAGTAGTACTATATAGTAGTAATATATAGTACTAATATATAGTAGTAATATATAGTAGTAATAAATAGTAGTAATATAAAGTAGTAATATATAGTAGTAATAAATAGTAGTACTATATAGTAGTAATATATAGTAGTAATATATAGTAGTAATATATAGTAGTAATATATAGTAGTAATATAAAGTAGTAATATATAGTAGTAATAAATGGTAGTACTATATAGTAGTAATATATAGTAATAATATATAGTAGTAATATATAGTAGTAATAAATAGTAGTAATATATAGTAGTAATATAAAGTAGTAATATATAGTAGTAATATGTAGTCGTAATATAAAGTAGTAATATATAGTAGTACTATATAGTAGTAATATATAGTAGTAATATATAGTAGCAATATATAGTAGTAATATATAGTAGTATCAAATAGTAGTACTATATAGTAGTAATATATAGTACTAATATATAGTAGTAATATATAGTAGTAATAAATAGTAGTAATATAAAGTAGTAATATATAGTAGTAATAAATAGTAGTACTATATAGTAGTAATATATAGTAGTAATATATAGTAGTAATATATAGTAGTAATATATAGTAGTAATATAAAGTAGTAATATATAGTAGTAATAAATGGTAGTACTATATAGTAGTAATATATAGTAATAATATATAGTAGTAATATATAGTAGTAATAAATAGTAGTAATATATAGTAGTAATATAAAGTAGTAATATATAGTAGTAATATGTAGTCGTAATATAAAGTAGTAATATATAGTAGTACTATATAGTAGTAATATATAGTATTAATATATAGTAGAAATAAATAGTAGTAATATATAGTAGTAATATATAGTAGTAATAAATAGTAGTACTATATAGTAGTAATATATAGTACTAATATATAGTAGTAATATATAGTAGTAATAAATAGTAGTAATATAAAGTAGTAATATATAGTAGTAATAAATAGTAGTACTATATAGTAGTAATATATAGTAGTAATATATAGTAGTAATATATAGTAGTAATATATAGTAGTAATATAAAGTAGTAATATATAGTAGTAATAAATAGTAGTACTATATAGTAGTAATATATAGTAATAATATATAGTAGTAATATATAGTAGTAATAAATAGTAGTAATATATAGTAGTAATATAAAGTAGTAATATATAGTAGTAATATGTAGTCGTAATATAAAGTAGTAATATATAGTAGTACTATATAGTAGTAATATATAGTAGTAATATATAGTAGCAATATATAGTAGTAATATATAGTAGTATCAAATAGTAGTACTATATAGTAGTAATATATAGTAGTAATATATAGTAGTAATATATAGTAGTATTATATAGTAGTAATATATAGTAGTATCATATAGTAGTAATATATAGTAGTAATATATAGTAGTAATATAAAGTAGTATCATATGTAGTAATATATAGTAGTAATATATAGTAGTAATATATAGTAGTATCAAATAGTAGTACTATATAGTAGTAATATATAGTAGTAATATATAGTAGTAATATATAGTAGTGTCATATAGTAGTAATATATAGTAGTAATATATAGTAGTAATATAAAGTAGTAATATATAGTAGTAATAAATAGTAGTACTATATAGTAGTAATATATAGTAGTAATATATAGTAGTAATATATAGTAGTAATAAATAGTAGTAATATATAGTAGTAATATATAGTAGTAATATATAGTAGTAATATATAGTAGTATCAAATAGTAGTACTATATAGTAGTAATATATAGTAGTAATATAAAGTAGAAATATATAGTAGTAATATACAGTAGTAATATAAAGTAGTATCATATAGTAGTAATATATAGTAGTAATATATAGTAGTAATATAAAGTAGTAATATATAGTAGTAATATATAGTAGTATCAAATAGTAGTACTATATAGTAGTAATATATAGTAGTAATATATAGTAGTAATATATAGTAGTATCATATAGTAGTAATATATAGTAGTAATATATAGTAGTAATATAAAGTAGTATCATATAGTAGTAATATATAGTAGTAATATGAAGTAGTAATATATAGTAGTATCAAATAGTAGTACTATATAGTAGTAATATATAGTAGTAATATATAGTAGTAATATATAGTAGTAATATATAGTAGTATCAAATAGTAGTACTATATAGTAGTAATATATAGTAGTAATATATAGTAGTAATATATAGTAGTGTCATATAGTAGTAATATATAGTAGTAATATATAGTAGTAATATAAAGTAGTAATATATAGTAGTAATAAATAGTAGTACTATATAGTAGTAATATATAGTAGTAATATATAGTAGTAATATATAGTAGTAATAAATAGTAGTAATATATAGTAGTAATATATAGTAGTAATATATAGTAGTAATATATAGTAGTATCAAATAGTAGTACTATATAGTAGTAATATATAGTAGTAATATAAAGTAGTAATATATAGTAGTAATATACAGTAGTAATATAAAGTAGTATCATATAGTAGTAATATATAGTAGTAATATATAGTAGTAATATAAAGTAGTAATATATAGTAGTAATATATAGTAGTATCAAATAGTAGTACTATATAGTAGTAATATATAGTAGTAATATATAGTAGTAATATATAGTAGTATCATATAGTAGTAATATATAGTAGTAATATATAGTAGTAATATAAAGTAGTATCATATAGTAGTAATATATAGTAGTAATATGAAGTAGTAATATATAGTAGTATCAAATAGTAGTACTATATAGTAGTAATATATAGTAGTAATATATAGTAGTAATATATAGTAGTAATATATAGTAGTATCAAATAGTAGTACTATATAGTAGTAATATATAGTAGTAATATATAGTAGTAATATATAGTAGTAATATATAGTAGTATCAAATAGTAGTACTATATAGTAGTAATATATAGTAGTAATATATAGCAGTAATATATAGTAGTAATAAATAGTAGTAATATATAGTAGTAATATATAGTAGTAATATATAGTAGTATCAAATAGTAGTACTATATAGTAGTAATATATAGTAGTAATATATAGTAGTAATATATAGTAGTATCATATAGTAGTAATATATAGTAGTAATATATAGTAGTAATATAAAGTAGTATCATATAGTAGTAATATATAGTAGTAATATGAAGTAGTAATATATAGTAGTATCAAATAGTAGTACTATATAGTAGTAATATATAGTAGTAATATATAGTAGTAATATATAGTAGTAATATATAGTAGTATCAAATAGTAGTACTATATAGTAGTAATATATAGTAGTAATATATAGTAGTAATATATAGTAGTAATATATAGTAGTATCAAATAGTAGTACTATATAGTAGTAATATATAGTAGTAATATATAGTAGTAATATATAGTAGTAATATATAGTAGTATCAAATAGTAGTACTATAGAGTAGTAATATATAGTAGTAATAAATAGTAGTAATATATAGTAGTAATATATAGTAGTAATATATAGTAGTATCAAATAGTAGTACTATATAGTAGTAATATATAGTAGTAATATAAAGCAGTAATATATAGTAGTAATATACAGTAGTAATATAAAGTAGTATCATATAGTAGTAATATATAGTAGTAATATATAGTAGTAATATAAAGTAGTAATATATAGTAGTAATATATAGTAGAAATAAATAGTAGTAATATATAGTAGTAATATATAGTAGTAATAAATAGTAGTACTATATAGTAGTAATATATAGTACTAATATATAGTAGTAATATATAGTAGTAATAAATAGTAGTAATATAAAGTAGTAATAAATAGTAGTACTATATAGTAGTAATATATAGTAGTAATATATAGTAGTAATATATAGTAGTAATATATAGTAGTAATATAAAGTAGTAATATATAGTAGTAATAAATGGTAGTACTATATAGTAGTAATATATAGTAATAATATATAGTAGTAATATATAGTAGTAATAAATAGTAGTAATATATAGTAGTAATATAAAGTAGTAATATATAGTAGTAATATGTAGTCGTAATATAAAGTAGTAATATATAGTAGTACTATATAGTAGTAATATATAGTATTAATATATAGTAGAAATAAATAGTAGTAATATATAGTAGTAATATATAGTAGTAATAAATAGTAGTACTATATAGTAGTAATATATAGTACTAATATATAGTAGTAATATATAGTAGTAATAAATAGTAGTAATATAAAGTAGTAATATATAGTAGTAATAAATAGTAGTACTATATAGTAGTAATATATAGTAGTAATATATAGTAGTAATATATAGTAGTAATATATAGTAGTAATATAAAGTAGTAATATATAGTAGTAATAAATAGTAGTACTATATAGTAGTAATATATAGTAATAATATATAGTAGTAATATATAGTAGTAATAAATAGTAGTAATATATAGTAGTAATATAAAGTAGTAATATATAGTAGTAATATGTAGTCGTAATATAAAGTAGTAATATATAGTAGTACTATATAGTAGTAATATATAGTAGTAATATATAGTAGCAATATATAGTAGTAATATATAGTAGTATCAAATAGTAGTACTATATAGTAGTAATATATAGTAGTAATATATAGTAGTAATATATAGTAGTATTATATAGTAGTAATATATAGTAGTATCATATAGTAGTAATATATAGTAGTAATATATAGTAGTAATATAAAGTAGTATCATATGTAGTAATATATAGTAGTAATATATAGTAGTAATATATAGTAGTATCAAATAGTAGTACTATATAGTAGTAATATATAGTAGTAATATATAGTAGTAATATATAGTAGTGTCATATAGTAGTAATATATAGTAGTAATATATAGTAGTAATATAAAGTAGTAATATATAGTAGTAATAAATAGTAGTACTATATAGTAGTAATATATAGTAGTAATATATAGTAGTAATATATAGTAGTAATAAATAGTAGTAATATATAGTAGTAATATATAGTAGTAATATATAGTAGTATCAAATAGTAGTACTATATAGTAGTAATATATAGTAGTAATATAAAGTAGTAATATATAGTAGTAATATACAGTAGTAATATAAAGTAGTATCATATAGTAGTAATATATAGTAGTAATATATAGTAGTAATATAAAGTAGTAATATATAGTAGTAATATATAGTAGTATCAAATAGTAGTACTATATAGTAGTAATATATAGTAGTAATATATAGTAGTAATATATAGTAGTATCATATAGTAGTAATATATAGTAGTAATATATAGTAGTAATATAAAGTAGTATCATATAGTAGTAATATATAGTAGTAATATGAAGTAGTAATATATAGTAGTATCAAATAGTAGTACTATATAGTAGTAATATATAGTAGTAATATATAGTAGTAATATATAGTAGTAATATATAGTAGTATCAAATAGTAGTACTATATAGTAGTAATATATAGTAGTAATATATAGTAGTAATATATAGTAGTATCAAATAGTAGTACTATATAGTAGTAATATATAGTAGTAATATATAGCAGTAATATATAGTAGTAATAAATAGTAGTAATATATAGTAGTAATATATAGTAGTAATATATAGTAGTATCAAATAGTAGTACTATATAGTAGTAATATATAGTAGTAATAAATAGTAGTAATATATAGTAGTAATATATAGTAGTAATATATAGTAGTAATATATAGTAGTATCAAATAGTAGTACTATATAGTAGTAATATATAGTAGTAATATAAAGTAGTAATATATAGTAGTAATATACAGTAGTAATATAAAGTAGTATCATATAGTAGTAATATATAGTAGTAATATATAGTAGTAATATAAAGTAGTAATATATAGTAGTAATATATAGTAGTATCAAATAGTAGTACTATATAGTAGTAATATATAGTAGTAATATATAGTAGTATCATATAGTAGTAATATATAGTAGTAATATAAAGTAGTATCATATAGTAGTAATATATAGTAGTAATATGAAGTAGTAATATATAGTAGTATCAAATAGTAGTACTATATAGTAGTAATATATAGTAGTAATATATAGTAGTAATATATAGTAGTAATATATAGTAGTAATATATAGTAGTATCAAATAGTAGTACTATATAGTAGTAATATATAGTAGTAATATATAGTAGTAATATATAGTAGTGTCATATAGTAGTAATATATAGTAGTAATATAAAGTAGTAATATATAGTAGTAATAAATAGTAGTACTATATAGTAGTAATATATAGTAGTAATATATAGTAGTAATATATAGTAGTAATAAATAGTAGTAATATATAGTAGTAATATATAGTAGTAATATATAGTAGTAATATATAGTAGTATCAAATAGTAGTACTATATAGTAGTAATATATAGTAGTAATATAAAGTAGTAATATATAGTAGTAATATACAGTAGTAATATAAAGTAGTATCATATAGTAGTAATATATAGTAGTAATATATAGTAGTAATATAAAGTAGTAATATATAGTAGTATCAAATAGTAGTACTATATAGTAGTAATATATAGTAGTAATATATAGTAGTAATATATAGTAGTATCATATAGTAGTAATATATAGTAGTAATATATAGTAGTAATATAAAGTAGTATCATATAGTAGTAATATATAGTAGTAATATGAAGTAGTAATATATAGTAGTATCAAATAGTAGTACTATATAGTAGTAATATATAGTAGTAATATATAGTAGTAATATATAGTAGTAATATATAGTAGTATCAAATAGTAGTACTATATAGTAGTAATATATAGTAGTAATATATAGTAGTAATATATAGTAGTAATATATAGTAGTAATATATAGTAGTATCAAATAGTAGTACTATATAGTAGTAATATATAGTAGTAATATATAGTAGTAATATATAGTAGTAATAAATAGTAGTAATATATAGTAGTAATATATAGTAGTAATATATAGTAGTAATATATAGTAGTATCAAATAGTAGTACTATATAGTAGTAATATATAGTAGTAATATAAAGTAGTAATATATAGTAGTAATATACAGTAGTAATATAAAGTAGTATCATATAGTAGTAATATATAGTAGTAATATATAGTAGTAATATAAAGTAGTAATATATAGTAGTAATATATAGTAGTATCAAATAGTAGTACTATATAGTAGTAATATATAGTAGTAATATATAGTAGTAATATATAGTAGTATCATATAGTAGTAATATATAGTAGTAATATATAGTAGTAATATAAAGTAGTATCATATAGTAGTAATATATAGTAGTAATATAAAGTAGTAATATATAGTAGTATCAAATAGTAGTACTATATAGTAGTAATATATAGTAGTAATATATAGTAGTAATATATAGTAGTAATATATAGTAGTATCAAATAGTAGTACTATATAGTAGTAATATATAGTAGTAATATATAGTAGTAATATATAGTAGTAATATATAGTAGTATCAAATAGTAGTACTATATAGTAGTAATATATAGTAGTAATATATAGTAGTAATATATAGTAGTATCATATAGTAGTAATATATAGTAGTAATATATAGTAGTAATATAAAGTAGTAATATATAGTAGTATTATATAGTAGTACTATATAGTAGTAATATAAAGTAGTAATATATAGTAGTAATATAAAGTAGTAATATATAGTAGTAATATATAGCAGTAATATATAGTAGTAATATAAAGTAGTAATATATAGTAGTAATAAATAGGAGTACTATATAGTAGTAATATATAGTATTAATATATAGTAGTAATAAATAGTAGTAATATATAGTAGTAATATATAGTAGTAATAAATAGTAGTAATATAAAGTAGTAATATATAGTAGTAATAAATAGTAGTAATATATAGTAGTAATATATAGTAGTAATATATAGTAGTAATATATAGTAGTAATATATAGTAGTAATATAAAGTAGTAATATATAGTAGTAATAAATAGTAGTACTATATAGTAGTAATATATAGTAATAATATATAGTAGTAATATATAGTAGTAATAAATAGTAGTAATATATAGTAGTAATATAAATTAGTAATATATAGTAGTAATATGTAGTCGTAATATAAAGTAGTAATATATAGTAGTACTATATAGTAGTAATATATAGTAGTAATATATAGTAGAAATAAATAGTAGTAATATATAGTAGTAATATATAGTAGTAATAAATAGTAGTACTATATAGTAGTAATATATAGTACTAATATATAGTAGTAATATATAGTAGTAATAAATAGTAGTAATATAAAGTAGTAATATATAGTAGTAATAAATAGTAGTACTATATAGTAGTAATATATAGTAGTAATATATAGTAGTAATATATAGTAGTAATATATAGTAGTAATATAAAGTAGTAATATATAGTAGTAATAAATGGTAGTACTATATAGTAGTAATATATAGTAATAATATATAGTAGTAATATATAGTAGTAATAAATAGTAGTAATATATAGTAGTAATATAAAGTAGTAATATATAGTAGTAATATGTAGTCGTAATATAAAGTAGTAATATATAGTAGTACTATATAGTAGTAATATATAGTATTAATATATAGTAGAAATAAATAGTAGTAATATATAGTAGTAATATATAGTAGTAATAAATAGTAGTACTATATAGTAGTAATATATAGTACTAATATATAGTAGTAATATATAGTAGTAATAAATAGTAGTAATATAAAGTAGTAATATATAGTAGTAATAAATAGTAGTACTATATAGTAGTAA
The DNA here is from genome assembly GCF_013265735.2 of Oncorhynchus mykiss. Classification (NCBI taxonomy): domain Eukaryota; kingdom Metazoa; phylum Chordata; class Actinopteri; order Salmoniformes; family Salmonidae; genus Oncorhynchus; species Oncorhynchus mykiss. Next base: position 61,921,571 of record NC_048585.1, on the reverse strand, counting down.
TATATAGTAGTAATATATAGTAGTAATATATAGTAGTAATATATAGTAGTAATATAAAGTAGTAATATATAGTAGTAATAAATAGTAGTACTATATAGTAGTAATATATAGTAATAATATATAGTAGTAATATATAGTAGTAATAAATAGTAGTAATATATAGTAGTAATATAAAGTAGTAATATATAGTAGTAATATGTAGTCGTAATATAAAGTAGTAATATATAGTAGTACTATATAGTAGTAATATATAGTAGTAATATATAGTAGCAATATATAGTAGTAATATATAGTAGTATCAAATAGTAGTACTATATAGTAGTAATATATAGTAGTAATATATAGTAGTAATATATAGTAGTAATATAAAGTAGTAATATATAGTAGTAATAAATAGTAGTACTATATAGTAGTAATATATAGTAGTAATATATAGTAGTAATATATAGTAGTAATAAATAGTAGTAATATATAGTAGTAATATATAGTAGTAATATATAGTAGTAATATATAGTAGTATCAAATAGTAGTACTATATAGTAGTAATATATAGTAGTAATATAAAGTAGTAATATATAGTAGTAATATACAGTAGTAATATAAAGTAGTATCATATAGTAGTAATATATAGTAGTAATATATAGTAGTAATATAAAGTAGTAATATATAGTAGTAATATATAGTAGTATCAAATAGTAGTACTATATAGTAGTAATATATAGTAGTAATATATAGTAGTAATATATAGTAGTAATATATAGTAGTAATATATAGTAGTATCAAATAGTAGTACTATATAGTAGTAATATATAGTAGTAATATATAGCAGTAATATATAGTAGTAATAAATAGTAGTAATATATAGTAGTAATATATAGTAGTAATATATAGTAGTATCAAATAGTAGTACTATATAGTAGTAATATATAGTAGTAATAAATAGTAGTAATATATAGTAGTAATATATAGTAGTAATATATAGTAGTAATATATAGTAGTATCAAATAGTAGTACTATATAGTAGTAATATATAGTAGTAATATAAAGTAGTAATATATAGTAGTAATATACAGTAGTAATATAAAGTAGTATCATATAGTAGTAATATATAGTAGTAATATATAGTAGTAATATAAAGTAGTAATATATAGTAGTAATATATAGTAGTATCAAATAGTAGTACTATATAGTAGTAATATATAGTAGTAATATATAGTAGTATCATATAGTAGTAATATATAGTAGTAATATATAGTAGTAATATAAAGTAGTATCATATAGTAGTAATATATAGTAGTAATATGAAGTAGTAATATATAGTAGTATCAAATAGTAGTACTATATAGTAGTAATATATAGTAGTAATATATAGTAGTAATATATAGTAGTAATATATAGTAGTATCAAATAGTAGTACTATATAGTAGTAATATATAGTAGTAATATATAGTAGTAATATATAGTAGTAATATATAGTAGTATCAAATAGTAGTACTATATAGTAGTAATATATAGTAGTAATATATAGTAGTAATATATAGTAGTAATATATAGTAGTAATATATAGTAGTAATATATAGTAGTATCAAATAGTAGTACTATATAGTAGTAATATATAGTAGTACTATAAAGTAGTAATATATAGTAGTAATATACAGTAGTAATATAAAGTAGTATCATATAGTAGTAATATATAGTAGTAATATATAGTAGTAATATAAAGTAGTAATATATAGTAGTAATATATAGTAGTATCAAATAGTAGTACTATATAGTAGTAATATATAGTAGTAATATATAGTAGTAATATATAGTAGTATCATATAGTAGTAATATATAGTAGTAATATATAGTAGTAATATAAAGTAGTATCATATAGTAGTAATATATAGTAGTAATATAAAGTAGTAATATATAGTAGTATCAAATAGTAGTACTATATAGTAGTAATATATAGTAGTAATATATAGTAGTAATATATAGTAGTAATATATAGTAGTATCAAATAGTAGTACTATATAGTAGTAATATATAGTAGTAATATATAGTAGTAATATATAGTAGTAATATATAGTAGTATCAAATAGTAGTACTATATAGTAGTAATATATAGTAGTAATATATAGTAGTAATATATAGTAGTATCATATAGTAGTAATATATAGTAGTAATATATAGTAGTAATATAAAGTAGTAATATATAGTAGTATTATATAGTAGTACTATATAGTAGTAATATAAAGTAGTAATATATAGTAGTAATATATAGTAGTAATATAAAGTAGTAATATATAGTAGTAATATATAGTAGTATCAAATAGTAGTACTATATAGTAGTAATATATAGTAGTAATATATAGTAGTAATATATAGTAGTAATATATAGTAGTATCAAATAGTAGTACTATATAGTAGTAATATATAGTAGTAATATATAGTAGTAATATATAGTAGTATCAAATAGTAGTACTATATAGTAGTAATATATAGTAGTAATATATAGTAGTAATATATAGTAGTAATATATAGTAGTAATATATAGTAGTAATATATAGTAGTATCAAATAGTAGTACTATATAGTAGTAATATATAGTAGTAATATAAAGTAGTAATATATAGTAGTAATATACAGTAGTAATATAAAGTAGTATCATATAGTAGTAATATATAGTAGTAATATATAGTAGTAATATAAAGTAGTAATATATAGTAGTAATATATAGTAGTATCAAATAGTAGTACTATATAGTAGTAATATATAGTAGTAATATATAGTAGTAATATATAGTAGTATCATATAGTAGTAATATATAGTAGTAATATATAGTAGTAATATAAAGTAGTATCATATAGTAGTAATATATAGTAGTAATATAAAGTAGTAATATATAGTAGTATCAAATAGTAGTACTATATAGTAGTAATATATAGTAGTAATATATAGTAGTAATATATAGTAGTAATATATAGTAGTATCAAATAGTAGTACTATATAGTAGTAATATATAGTAGTAATATATAGTAGTAATATATAGTAGTAATATATAGTAGTATCAAATAGTAGTACTATATAGTAGTAATATATAGTAGTAATATATAGTAGTAATATATAGTAGTATCATATAGTAGTAATATATAGTAGTAATATATAGTAGTAATATAAAGTAGTAATATATAGTAGTATTATATAGTAGTACTATATAGTAGTAATATAAAGTAGTAATATATAGTAGTAATATATAGTAGTAATATAAAGTAGTAATATATAGTAGTAATATATAGTAGTAATATATAGTAGTAATATAAAGTAGTAATATATAGTAGTAATAAATAGGAGTACTATATAGTAGTAATATATAGTATTAATATATAGTAGTAATAAATAGTAGTAATATATAGTAGTAATATATAGTAGTAATAAATAGTAGTAATATCAAGTAGTAATATATAGTAGTAATAAATAGTAGTACTATATAGTAGTAATATATAGTAGTAATATATAGTAGTAATATATAGTAGTAATATATAGTAGTAATATAAAGTAGTAATATATAGTAGTAATAAATAGTAGTACTATATAGTAGTAATATATAGTAATAATATATAGTAGTAATATATAGTAGTAATAAATAGTAGTAATATATAGTAGTAATATAAATTAGTAATATATAGTAGTAATATGTAGTCGTAATATAAAGTAGTAATATATAGTAGTACTATATAGTAGTAATATATAGTAGTAATATATAGTAGTAATATAAAGTAGTAATATAAAGTAGTAATATATAGTAGTAATATATAGTAGTAATATATAGTAGTAATATAAAGTAGTAATATATAGTAGTAATATATAGTAGTAATATAAAGTAGTATCATATAGTAGTACTATATAGTAGTAATATATAGTAGTAATATATAGTGGTAATATAAAGTAGTAATATATAGTAGTAATAAATAGTAGTAATATATAGTAGTAATATGTAGTAGTAATATAAAGTAGTAATATATAGTAGTCATAAATAGTAGTACTATATAGTAGTAATATATAGTAGTAATATAAAGTAGTAATATATAGTAGTAATATATAGTAGTAATATAAAGTTTTAATATAAAGTAGTATCATATAGTAGTATCAAATAGTAGTACTATATAGTAGTAATATATAGCAGTATCATATAGCAGTATCCTATATCCTATACGTTGTCTCAGTGTTGTAGATGGCTGTTGGTACGTTGTCACAGTGTTGTAGATGGCTGTTGGTACGTTGTCTCAGTGTTGTAGATGGCTGTTGGTACGTTGTCTCAGTGTTGTAGATAGCTGTTGGTACGTTGTCACAGTGTTGTAGATGGCTGTTGGTACGTTGTCTCAGTGTTGTAGATGGCTGTTGGTACGTTGTCTCAGTGTTGTAGATGGCTGTTGGTACGTTGTCTCAGTGTTGTAGATGGCTGTTGGTACGTTGTCTCAGTGTTGTAGATGGCTGTTGGTACGTTGTCTCAGTGTTGTAGATAGCTGTTGGTACGTTGTCACAGTGTTGTAGATGGCTGTTGGTACGTTGTCTCAGTGTTGTAGATGGCTGTTGGTACGTTGTCTCAGTGTTGTAGATGGCTGTTGGTACGTTGTCTCAGTGTTGTAGATGGCTGTTGGTACGTTGTCTCAGTGTTGTAGATGGCTGTTGGTACGTTGTCTCAGTGTTGTAGATGGCTGTTGGTACGTTGTCTCAGTGTTGTAGATGGCTGTTGGTACGTTGTCACAGTGTTGTAGATGGCTGTTGGTACGTTGTCACAGTGTTGTAGATGGCTGTTGGTACGTTGTCTCAGTGTTGTAGATGGCTGTCGGTACGTTGTCTCAGTGTTGTAGATGGCTGTTGGTACGTTGTCTCAGTGTTGTAGATGGCTGTTGGCATGTTGTGGCGCGGCGTCTGGCCTTTCAATCACCTACCTTAATGACACTGGTGCTGATACAGCAACGAGAGAGAGAGAGAGAGAGAGAGAGAGAGAGAGAGAGAGAGAGAGAGAGAGAGAGAGAGAGAGAGAGAGAAAGAGAGAGAGAGCTATAAATGTATACTCAGAACCAAAAAACCCAGTACAACAGAGTTCTGACCTTTTAGCAGTAGTAATCAGCTGAATGTATTGAATTGTCCAATTAAACACGGTAGTCATTAATCATCTAGGCTGACTTCTAAATTACACCATATTCCTTTTGTAGTGCCCTACTTTGGACCAGGGCCCATAGTAGGCCAAATGCCATTTGGGACAGAGCTGTCTGCAGTCATACTGGCTCTGCTACAAATGCTCCTTATTGTTCACACACACACACACACAGACAGACACAGACACAGACAGACACAGACACACAGACAGACACAGACACACAGACACAGACACACACACAGACAGACACAGACACAGACACACACAGACACAGACACACACACAGACAGACACAGACAGACACACACACACACAGACAGACACAGACACACACAGGCAGACACAGACAGACACACACACAGACAGACACAGACACAGACACAGACAGACACACAGACAGACACAGACAGACACAGACACAGACACAGACACACACAGACAGACACAGACAGACACACACACACAGACAGACACAGACACACACAGACACAGACAGACACAGACACAGACACACACAGACACAGACACACACACAGACAGACACAGACACAGACACACACAGACACAGACACACAGACAGACACAGACAGACACACACAGACAGACACACACACAGACAGACACAGACACAGACACAGACACACACAGACACAGACACAGACACAGACAGACACAGACAGACACACACACACAGACAGACACAGACACAGACACACACAGACACAGACACACACAGACACAGACACACACACAGACAGACACAGACAGACACACACAGACACAGACACACACACAGACACAGACAGACACACACACACACACACAGACACACACACACAGACAGACACACACAGACAGACACACACACAGACAGACACACACACACAGACACAGACAGACACACACACACAGACACACACAGACACACACACGCACACAAAGACAGACACACACACACACACACACAGACACAGACACACACACAGACAGACACACACACACAGACACAGACAGACACACACACACAGACACACACAGACACACACACACAGACACAGACAGACACAGACACAGACACACACACAGAGAGACACCTGATAGATTCATTACTCCTAGACTTGAAGCGAGTAGTTTCCATGGCTGGTCGGAGGTATGGAGAGAGGTGCTGGCAACGTCGAGGAGTTTCCATGGCTGGTCGGAGGTATGGAGAGAGGTGCTGGCAACGTCGAGGAGTTTCCCCTAGAAAGTATGCCCATTCCTGGGGAAACCTGGCATTGGCACAGCCTCCTCCCTTCTGGAGCCTGGAGAGTGCCAACAGGTGAGCAACCATCGGAGTTGTGCGCCAAATGACACCCTAGTCCCTATATGGGCCCTGATCAGAAGTAGTGCACTAGATAGGGGATAGGGAGCGTTTTGAGATGCTCCCTATCCCCTTAAACCCCCCTAACTCACCATGTGGATAGCATTGCTCCATTCTCTTAGAAGTAAATCAGTTTTGCAGTCTTTCCCATACCTGGATTCTATCTTCCTGATTCTTAAAAAAAAAAAAAAAATAGAACTGCAGGAAGAATGCTGTTGGATTCCGTCTGAGTTCTAGAATGTGATTGATCTGGAAGTGGAATCTCTTGTCTGACTGTCAGAAATTAATAATTGATTCCTCTACATTTCAATAACAAAATACTGAACTGAGGCATTGTTAGGGAGAGAGAGACGGACAGAGACAGAGAGAGAGAGAGACAGAGAGAGAGAGACAGAGAGAGAGAGAGACAGAGAGAGAGAGAGAGAGAGAGACAGAGAGAGACAGAGAGAGAGAGAGAGAGAGAGAGAGAGAGATAGAGATAGAGAGAGAGACAGAGAGAGACAGAGAGAGAGAGAGAGAGAGATAGAGACAGAGAGAGAGACAGAGAGAGACAGAGAGAGAGAGAGACAGAGAGAGAGAGAGAGAGGCAGAGAGAGAGAGAGAGACAGCGCTACTGTTAGAAATATGGTACTATACAGTGGGGTAAAAAAGTATTTAGTCAGCCACCAATTGTGCAAGTTCTCCCACTTAAAGAGATGAGAGAGGCCTGTAATTCACTTAAACTATGACAGACAAAATTAGAGAAAAAAAATCCAGAAAATCACATTGTAGGATTTTTAATGAATTTATTTGCAAATTATGGTGGAAAATAAGTATTTGGTCAATAACAAAAATGTATCTCAATACTTTGTTATAAGCCCTTTGTTGGCAATGACAGAGGTCAAACATTTTCTGTAAGTCTTCACAAGGTTTTCACACACTGTTGCTGGTATTTTGGCACATTTTTCAACAGAATCAGAGGAATGAATACACGCAAACACAGTTCACTTTCATAGCAGCCACATACAAACGGCGTGATCCCTTTGATCGTTGTATCAGCTGTCTGTGACCAGGCATAAAAACCTTTCCAAGCCAAACCTTCATATCATAACCGTTAACCGTTACACACAGCTTAGATCAGTGTCACCATATTAATGTCATAGTCAACATACTGTAGCTACTAGAACGAATGCGTTAGTAAAAACTCGCTACAATCATGCAGAACAGTTTAGTAGTTACACCGGCAGATCCCGGTGGCAATACATTAATACAACCAAAAGCTGACTTGGAAGAGTTCCAGTGTTGGATAGCTATAGCCAGCTAGCTAACATAGCATCCCTCTCTGTTTGAGTAGGCTAAAGTAGCTAGCTAACATAGCATCCCTCTCTGTTTGAGTAGGCTAAAGTAGCTAGCTAACATAGCATCCCTCTCTGTTTGAGCCTAGTGTTTGAGTAGGCTAAACTAGCTAGCTGTATTCGTTAAGTACGTGAAAGTGAATATATCTTTTTTTACAACAAAATATAGCTACCTCTCTCTCTCTCTCTCTCTCTTTCTTTATATTTGAAAAAAATGAATTTGTAGAAAACTATTGTCTTTCTCTCTCTTTGAGTCAACTACCTACTCATCACATTTTATGCACTGCAGTGCTAGCTAGCTGTAGCTTATGCTTTCAGTACTAGATTAATTTTCTGATCCTTTGATTGGGTGGACCACACATCAATTCATAATTACTGTGTAAGTCTATGGAAGTGGGTGAGAACCACGAGCCTCCTAGGTTTTTGTATTGAAGTCAATGTACCCAGAGGAAGACAGGAGCTAGCAGAGGGAGAGGGAGGGGTAGAAGACAAGAGGAAGGGGTAGAAGACAAGAGGGAGGGGTAGAAGACAAGAAGGAGGGGGAGGGGTAGAAGACAAGAGGGAGGGGAGGGGTAGAAGACAAGAGGGAGGGGTAGAAGACAAGAAGGAGGGGAGGGGTAGAAGACAAGAGGGAGGGGTAGAAGACAAGAGGGAGGGGAGGGGTAGAAGACAAGAGGGAGGGGAGGGGTAGAAGACAAGAGGGAGGGGAGGGGTAGAAGACAAGAGGGAGGGGTAGAAGACAAGAGGGAGGGGAGGGGTAGAAGACAAGAGGGAGGGGTGGGGTAGAAGACAAGAGGGAGGGGTAGAAGACAAGAGGAAGAGGTAGAAGACAAGAGGGAGGGGGAGGGGTAGAAGACAAGAGGGAGGGGAGGGGTAGAAGACAAGAAGGAGGGGAGGGGTAGAAGACAAGAGGGAGGGGGAGGGGTAGAAGACAAGAAGGAGGGGAGGGGTAGAAGACAAGAGGGAGGGATAGAAGACAAGAAGGAGGGGTAGAAGACAAGAAGGAGGGGTAGAAGACAAGAAGGAGGGATAGAAGACAAGAGGGAGGGGTAGAAGACAAGAAGGAGGGGTAGAAGACAAGAAGGAGGGGTAGAAGACAAGGAGGGGTAGAAGACAAGAAGGAGGGATAGAAGACAAGAGGGAGGGGAGGGATAGAAGACAAGAGGGAGGGGTAGAAGACAAGAAGGAGGGGTAGAAGACAAGAAGGAGGGGTAGAAGACAAGGAGGGGTAGAAGACAAGAAGGAGGGATAGAAGACAAGAGGGAGGGGTAGAAGACAAGAGGGAGGGGGAGGGGTAGAAGACAAGAGGGAGGGGTAGAAGACAAGAGGGAGGGGAGGGATAGAAGACAAGAGGGAGGGGTAGAAGACAAGAAGGAGGGGTAGAAGACAAGAAGGAGGGATAGAAGACAAGAGGGAGGGGTAGAAGACAAGAGGGAGGGGGAGGGGTAGAAAACAACAGGGAGGGGAGGGATAGAAGACAAGAGGGAGGGGAGGGGTAGAAGACAAGAGAGAGGGGTAGAAGACGAGGGAGGGGGAGGCGTAGAAGACCAGAGGGAGGGGTAGAAGACAAGAGGGAGGGGTAGAAGACAAGAGGGAGGGGCTATCAAAAGACCACTAATCAGCGTTTTATGTCTGGAGGTCAGATATGAAGCCAGATGTAATGAGTGACCACCAGCTGTTTAGATGATGTCACATTAAACTGAGTTTAAATAACAAATGTGATGAGTTTTTGTGTCAGAAACCTTTAGAAGGCTGAGGGGGAGAAGGGGCCTGAGTCACGCTAGGTTTTGATGCACACACGCTCAGACTTGTTTATCTATCCTCGTGGGGGACCTAAAATGTATTTCCATTCAAAATGCTATTTTCCATAACCGCTAACCCTAAACCTTTAGACTAACCGCAACCCCTAACCCTAACGCCTGACCCATAACCCTGAACCTAACCCCTAAACCTAACGCCTGACCCATAACCCTGAACCTAACCCCTAAACCTAACGCCTGACCCATAACCCTAATTGTAACCCTGAACCTAACCCTAACGCCTGACCCATAACCCTGAACCTAACCCCTAACCCTAACGCCTGACCCATAACCCTGAACCTAACCCCTAACCCTAACGCCTGACTCATAACCCTGAACCTAACCCCTAAACCTAACGCCTGACCCATAACCCTGAACCTAACCCCTAAACCTAATGCCTGACCCATAACCCTGAACCTAACCCCTAACCCTAACGCCTGACCCATAACCCTGAACCTAACCCCTAACCCTAACGCCTGACCCATAACCCTGAACCTAACCCCTAAACCTAACGCCTGACCCATAACCCTGAACCTAACCCCTAACCCTAAATCCTGACCCATAACCCTGAACCTAACCCCTAAACCTAACGCCTGACCCATAACCCTGAACCTAACCCCTAAACCTAATGCCTGACCCATAACCCTAATTGTAACTCTGAACCTAACCCCTAACCCATAACCCTAATTGTAACTCTGAACCTAACCCTAAACCTAACTCCTGACCCATAACCCTGAACCTAACCCCTAAACCTAACGCCTGACCCATAACCCTGAACCTAACCCCTAAACCTAACGCCTGACCCATAACCCTGAACCTAACCCCTAAACCTAACGCCTGACCCATAACCCTGAACCTAACCCCTAACCCTAACGCCTGACCCATAACCCTGAACCTAACCCCTAAACCTAACGCCTGACCCATAACCCTGAACCTAACCCCTAACCCTAAATCCTGACCCATAACCCTGAACCTAACCCCTAAACCTAACGCCTGACCCATAACCCTGAACCTAACCCCTAAACCTAATGCCTGACCCATAACCCTAATTGTAACTCTGAACCTAACCCCTAACCCATAACCCTAATTGTAACTCTGAACCTAACCCTAAACCTAACTCCTGACCCATAACCCTGAACCTAACCCCTAAACCTAACGCCTGACCCATAACCCTGAACCTAACCCCTAAACCTAACGCCTGACCCATAACCCTGAACCTAACCCCTAAACCTAACGCCTGACCCATAACCCTGAACCTAACCCCTAACCCTAACGCCCCCCCCTCCCTCCCTCATTCCCCTCCCTCCCACCCTCCACCTCATCTTGTGGTTCTCTCTATTCAGTCTCTTCTCATCCCTCTCACATTCTATTGTTCTCCCATTCTTTCTGATAATCACTGTCCTTCTCTCTCCATCTGCCTCTCTCTCTCCCTCTGTCTCCCCTCCCTCCCTCCCTCCCTCCTTCCTTCCTTCCTTCCTTCCTTCCTTCCTTCCTTCCTTCCTTCCTTCCTTCCTTCCTTCCTTCCTTCCTTCCTTCCCTCCCTCCCTCCCTCCCTCCCTCCTTCCTTCCTCCCTTCCTTCCTTCCTTCCTTCCCTCCCTCCTTCCTTCCTTCCTTCCTTCCCTCCCTCCCTAGTCCCGTATTTCAGCCCCTTTCCAGGTGTCTTTTTAACAAAAAGGTCAATTTCTCAGCAAGACGCATCAATCAATTGCAGAATGTCTCTTTGTGGCGTTTTGTAAGAGAATTTGAATTCTATTAGGCCCATAAAAAATGGACACAAAGGAGGGTTGCATGAAAAAAAGAGATCCCCGATGTCACAGTATATTTACCACTCTGTGTGTGTGTTATGTGTCTGTGTCTGTGTGTGTGTTTATGTGTCTGTGTCTGTGTGTGTGTGTCTGTGTGTGTGTTTATGTGTCTGTGTGTGTGTTTATGTGTCTGTGTGTGTGTTTATGTGTCTGTGTGTCTGTGTGTGTGTATGTGTGTTTAAGCGTCTGTGTGTGTGTGTGTGTGTGTGTGTGTTGGTGTGTGTCCTCGTAAGCACCAAGTAGATGTGTCATTTTCCTCCAAAGTATGATCTCTTCAGATCTACTGTCAACAAGACGGTTTGACCAATTTGACTTCAGATTCCCCAACGTTTTGTTTTTCCCAAAGTGACACCCTCCCTCCCTCCCTCCCTCCCCCTCCCATTTTGTTTTTCCCATAGTGACATTTGATGGTGTTTTTGCTGCAGCTGCAACCCAGGATGTTGACGTTGGCGCGACTGGTTAAGTTTCGGGGAAATAATTCAAAATGGTTAAGTTAAGAGTTAAGGGTGAAAACACTTTTACAGTCTTTGGTTTGACTCAGCGGGGGTCCAAACTTACAACCTCGCTGCGGACACTCGAACCACAAGGCCACTGAAATGTGATCAATACACACATTTCTCTGCAGGATGGTGAACTCAGTGTAATATATTGTTACATCTAAATTACCCTTTTTTCTCAGTATTACAAATAGATAAATGCTAATTAGCTTTCTTTTAGTCTGTCCTCTCCCCTTTCTCTGTCCTCCCAACGACCTCTCTGCACCTGCTTTGCCTTTTTAATGTTTTCCTCCCTCCGTCGATCTCCCTTCTATAAACGTACCAGCTTTCAGTTTTCCAAACAGCCGCAGAACGGACGGTGCTCCTCATGCGTTTTCCCGTTTTTGGCCCCTCGCCGCTCTTAACAAGTAGTCTCTTCTGATTGGTGCAGAGAGCTCTCAAGGAGATAATAGAGGGCCAGTCCAATGGGAGGGGTAATAGGGATAGGTCAGAGGGGAAACGAGTCACTCACCCACCAGCTTTCATACCATCTGTTATCCAACGAAGGTGAGCGGGTCTCACTAGTTACTACCGCCACAAAGTCAGAAGGCCCGCCTACTCGACCAATCAGGCGAGAGGGAGTGTGATGACGCGTATGTAGTGCTCAGAGAAATAACCTTTTGCGGTTAAACTCCCATGTAGCGAATTTTAAAAAACAACAAGTTAAATGTGTTTCCATGTCATTTTTCATTTTTCAACTCTTTCTGATGGTTTTCTCACAAAACATGTTTGCGTTACATAGCGAGCGTGGTCACTCTGGTATTGGCAAGTGTGCTCGAGGCAACAGGCATATCTGCGCACTGTCTCGTTGTGCACAAATAACCTACACGATTACATTATTATTATGGACAAACGGCAGCCAAGCATCGATTATCCTGTCACCAGAATAACACCTTCGATATTTATTGGGAAGGAGCATCGAGTTTATCACCTTAATGTATCTAATCTGTAGTCTAATAAACTGCATGCTTTCCTGATCAGTCGTAGTGGGGAGAACCACACAACATGTCATCGCCTCACTCCAAAATGTACTTCGAAATTATTGTTATTATATCAATATTTGCGCATACAAGCGTTTCCACCGACATATATCTCGCATAAGCTAATTCATTTTATTGACACAAAAAGATCCCGTGTCGCGTATCTTGAGCATCTGGCAGCAGGTAGTGAATCAAACCACACCCACTGCGCGCGCACCTTATCGCAAAACTATGTGGAGACATGGGATCAGGGGATGACAATGCTCTGTTGTAATCATTTTATTTTTTACTTGGTTGATTTTCTGTGTTATGAAAAGAAAATGTGTCTCCTTGAACGCAAACATATAGGGGAAATACACAAAAAAAAAACGTTATACCGAATCAGTGACCGAATCAGTGGATTCAGAGGAAATAGTTCTTACTGGACTTTCAAAAAAGAGACCCCTTCCCACCTTCTCGGCTGTGCATGTCTCTAAACAGACAACAGCATCAGTAAGTGTCCCGCACGAGTGATGACTGCTCACCTCAAACACTTGGAAGAGCACTTTGGGAACCGACTTCCTAAACCGTTTGACTGTGATTCTGGCTCAGTTGACATGCTGGTAAGTGAAATGGAACAGCTGATTGAGCTGTCATGTGACCAAATTAATTCAGGGGCCAAATTAATTCAGGGGCCACTACTGAGGAGTTTAGGTTGATGACTCAAAAGGGAAAATACCAATGGGCGCTGAACATTAATGCCGCATTCAAAACATTTGGGAACTCGGGAAATCTCTGACTTCCGACTTCAGCGCATTCAAGACAACTGAGAACGGATCCTCTCAACAGTATTGTGAAGCTCCTGCAGCTAAATATAAACAGTACTGGCACACCAACATGAATACCCGGAAACAATTTCAGTCCAAGTCAAGAACGGGTGAGGGCGGTGAATTTCTCCTTACACTGTAAAGAGGTCTGGGTGTTATTATTAAAAGTTTTGCCATCTTCCATAGCTTGAAGACCATGTTTTCGTAGAGAGACGGAAAAATGGTATTAAAAAAATACCAAGAAGGTGGACTTCATGGCTATGTTAAATAACAAATAAATACATGACTATAGTAATGACAAATAAAGTAACAGGGTTGAAGTTTTTTTTCTTCTTCATCTCATAGCTGCAATATGTCACTTTTTTTGGGTGACCTGGCCCTTTAAATAGAAATGTGTGTTATAGATCTGTCAGGAAGTAGCTCTCTCATTCTCATTGAAAGCTAGTCTAAGAAGTGGTACATCTGTTCTATGTGCCCTATTTCTATGCTTCCCTTCTGGTTTCATTTTTTTTTTGCTTTACTTTCGGGTTTTGTACACCAGCTTGAAACAGCTGAAAATACTATATTTTTGGTTATGAAAAACATATTTCACGAAGGGAAGCATAGAAATAGGGCACATAGAACAGATGTTGGTTTAGATGGTACAACAATTCTCTACACTATACTTGTTTGTTTTGTCACAAACTGAAAATAGGTGAAATATTAGAATTCTAGCAACAAGTACAAAAAATGCCTGCATAGTGCAATTTAAAATCAGCCAATAAATACATTTTAAAAAATCTGTGAAAGTGTAGATTTTTACGAGTGGATTCTGACTTTGTGTGTAACTGGGTGAGTGACTGGTTGCCGGGAAGTCAGGCGCAAGAGAGCAGAGATGGGTGAGAACAGGAGGACTTTAATATCCACCCTGGCCCAAAGGAACAGGAGAGCAGAGATGGGTGATAACAGGAGAACTTTAATATCCACCCTGGCCCAAAGGTACAGGATAACTTTAATATCCACCCTGGCCCAAAGGCACAGGAGAGCAGAGATGGGTGATAACAGGAGAACTTTAATATCCACCCTGGCCCAAAGGCACAGGAGAGCAGAGATGGGTGATAACAGCTTTAATATCCACCCTGGCCCAAAGGCACAGGAGAGCAGAGATGGGTGATAACAGCTTTAATATCCACCATGGCCCAAAGGCACAGGCGAGCAGAGATGGGTGATAACAGCTTTAATATACACCCTGGCCCAAAGGAACAGGCCAGGCAGCACAAAGCACAACCACGGTAACATGAACTGGATTAAACGAAACAAACAAACCTGGGTTTGAAACAAACCTAGCGCAAGCCAGCCTGTAGCATAACGCCCTACACAAAGAACAGTTCCACACACAGACATGGGGGGAAACAGAGGGTAATATACATTTAGTCTGATGAGGGAATGTGAACCAGGTGTGCGGGAAAACAAGACAAAACAAATGGAAAATGAAAGGTGGAGCGCCGATGGCTAGAAGACCGATGGCGTCGACCGCCGAACGCCGCCCAAACAAGGAGAGGGACCGACTTCGGCGGAAGTCGTGACATTGTGACTGTCATGACACTCCCTCATCTGATTGGTATTTTGGTATTTACTAGGATCCCCATTGGCCGCTGCCAAAGCGTCAGCTACTCTTCCTGGGGTCCACATGAAACCTGGCATGATACATAGTACAGAACATTATTAATCGGGGACTGAAATACATACATTTAAAATGTCACACATAGCCTACATACCTGTGCATAAACACAATATCTAGGTCTAATACCACAGGGGGCTGTTGAGGGGAGGACGGCTCATAATACTGGCTGGAACAGAGCGAACGTAATGGCGTCAAACACCATGGAAACCATGGAAACCACGTGTTTGATGTATTAGATACCATTCCACTAATTTCGCTCCAGACATTACCACGCGCCAGTCGTCCCTAATTAAGGTGCCACCAACCTCCTGTGTCTAACAGTGTCAAACGTTTGGACTGGCATTGTACATAGCACAGTGAAATATACACTACAACATTTATAAAACGGCTGTTTATTAACAGTCCTCTTTGTGCAGTAAGGTGTTCTTTAATAAGGTTTTATTGCTAGCTTGAGTTACCTGGGTTACCAGAGAGTTCCATGTAGTCATGTTACCTGGGTTACCAGAGAGTTGCATGTAGTCATGTTACCTGGGTTAACAGAGAGTTGCATGTAGTCATGTTACCTGGGCTACCAGAGAGTTCCATTTAGTCATGTTACCTGGGTTACCAGAGAGTTCCATGTAGTCATGTTACCTGGGTTACCAAAGAGTTCCATGTAGTCATGTTACCTGGGTTACCAGAGAGTTCCATGTAGCCATGTTACCTGGGCTACCAGAGAGTTCCATGTAGTCATGTTACCTGGGTTACCAGAGAGTTCCATGTAGTCATGTTACCTGGGTTACCAGAGAGTTCCATGTAGTCATGTTAACCGGGTTACCAGAGAGTTCCATGTAGTCATGTTAACCGGGTTACCAGAGAGTTCCATGTAGTCATGTTACCTGGGTTACCAGAGAGTTCCATGTAGTCATGTTACCTGGGCTACCAGAGAGTTCCATGTAGTCATGTTACCTGGGCTACCAGAGAGTTCCATTTTGCCATGGCTCTATTTAATACTGTGTGTTTCCCAGCCTCTGCTCTGGACCTGGGGACTGTGAAGAGAACCTCTGGTTGCATGTCTTGTGCTGTACTGATGAGTGTCCGAACTGTGTGCCAAATGCTTAAATAGACAGTTCGGTACCTTCAACACACCAATACCTTGCACAAAGAGTTACCCCGCACTTTGACTCTGTACTGGTACCCCCTGTATATAGCCTCCACATTGACTCTGTACCGTAATACCTTGTATATAGCCTCCACATTGACTCTGTACCGGTACCCCTTGTATATAGCCTCCACATTGACTCTGTACCGGTACCCCCTGTATATAGCCTCCACATTGACTCTGTACCGGTACCCCCTGTATATAGCCTCCACATTGACTCTGTACCGTAACCCCCTGTATATAGCCTCCACATTGACTCTGTACCGTAACACACTGTATATAGCCTCCACATTGACTCTGTACCGGTACCCCCTGTATATAGCCAGCATTTCACATATTCAGAATTTCACTGTGAGGTCTACTACACCTGTTGTATTCAGCATTCCACTGTAAGGTCTACTACACCTGTTGTATTCAGCATTTCACTGTAAGGTCTACTACACCTGTTGTATTCAGCATTTCACTGTGAGGTCTACTACACCTGTTGTATTCAGCATTTCACTGTAAGGTCTACTACACCTGTTGTATTCAGCATTTCACTGTAAGGTCTACTACACCTGTTGTATTCAGCATTTCACTGTGAGGTCTACTACACCTGTTGTATTCAGCATTTCACTGTAAGGTCTACTACAACTGTTGTATTCAGCATTTCACTGTAAGGTCTACTACACCTGTTTTATTCAGCATTTCACTGTGAGGTCTACTACACCTGTTGTATTCAGCATTTCACTGTAAGGTCTACTACACCTGTTGTATTCAGCATTTCACTGTAAGGTCTACTACACCTGTTGTATTCAGCATTTCACTGTAAGGTCTACTACACCTGTTGTATTCAGCATTTCACTGTAAGGTCTACTACACCTGTTTTATTCAGCATTTCACTGTGAGGTCTACTACACCTGTTGTATTCAACATTTCACAGTAAGGTCTACTACACCTGTTGTATTCAGCATTTCACTGTAAGGTCTACTACACCTGTTGTATACATTATTTCACTGTAAGGTCTACTACACCTGTTGTATTCAGCATTTCATTGTAAGGTCTGCTACACCTGTTGTATTCAGCATTTCACTGTAAGGTTTACTACACCTGTTGTATTCAGCATTTCACTGTAAGGTCTACTACACCTGTTGTATTCAGCATTTCACTGTAAGGTCTACTACACCTGTTGTATTCAGCATTTCACTGTAAGGTCTACTACACCTGTTGTATTCAGCATTTCACAGTAAGGTCTACTACACCTGTTGTATTCAGCATTTCACTGTAAGGTCTACTACACCTGTTGTATTCGGCATTTCACTGTAAGGTCTACTACACCTGTTGTATTCAGCATTTCACTGTGAGGTCTACTACACCTGTTGTATTCAGCATTTCACTGTAAGGTCTACTACACCTGTTGTATTCAGCATTTCACTGTGAGGTCTACTACACCTGTTGTATTCAGCATTTCACTGTAAGGTCTACTACACCTGTTGTATTCAGCATTTCACTGTAAGGTCTACTACACCTGTTGTATTCAGCATTTCACTGTGATGTCTACTACACCTGTTGTATTCAGCATTTCACTGTAAGGTCTACTACACCTGTTGTATTCAGCATTTCACTGTGAGGTCTACTACACCTGTTGTATTCAGCATTTCACTGTGAGGTCTACTACACCTGTTGTATTCAGCATTTCACTGTAAGGTCTACTACACCTGTTGTATTCAGCATTTCACTGTAAGGTCTACTACACCTGTTGTATTCAGCATTTCACAGTAAGGTCTACTACACCTGTTGTATTCAGCATTTCACTGTAAGGTCTACTACACCTGTTGTATTCGGCATTTCACTGTAAGGTCTACTACACCTGTTGTATTCAGCATTTCACTGTGAGGTCTACTACACCTGTTGTATTCAGCATTTCACTGTAAGGTCTACTACACCTGTTGTATTCAGCATTTCACTGTGAGGTCTACTACACCTGTTGTATTCAGCATTTCACTGTAAGGTCTACTACACCTGTTGTATTCAGCATTTCACTGTAAGGTCTACTACACCTGTTGTATTCAGCATTTCACTGTGATGTCTACTACACCTGTTGTATTCAGCATTTCACTGTAAGGTCTACTACACCTGTTGTATTCAGCATTTCACTGTGAGGTCTACTACACCTGTTGTATTCAGCATTTCACTGTGAGGTCTACAACACCTGTTGTATTCAGCATTTCACTGTGAGGTCTACTACACCTGTTGTATTCATTATTTCACTGTAAGGTCTACTACACCTGTTGTATTCAGCATTTCATTGTAAGGTCTACTACACCTGTTGTATTCAGCATTTCACTGTAAGGTCTACTACACCTGTTGTATTCAGCATTTCACTGTAAGGTCTACTACACCTGCTGTATTCAGCATTTCACTGTGAGGTCTACTACACCTGTTGTATTCAGCATTTCACTGTAAGGTCTACTACACCTGTTGTATTCAGCATTTCACTGTGAGGTCTACTACACCTGTTGTATTCAGCATTTCACTGTAAGGTCTACTACACCTGTTGTATTCAGCATTTCACTGTAAGGTCTACTACACCTGTTGTATTCAGCATTTCACTGTGATGTCTACTACACCTGTTGTATTCAGCATTTCACTGTAAGGTCTACTACACCTGTTGTATTCAGCATTTCACTGTGAGGTCTACTACACCTGTTGTATTCAGCATTTCACTGTGAGGTCTACAACACCTGTTGTATTCAGCATTTCACTGTGAGGTCTACTACACCTGTTGTATTCATTATTTCACTGTAAGGTCTACTACACCTGTTGTATTCAGCATTTCACTGTGAGGTCTACTACACCTGTTGTATTCAGCATTTCACTGTGAGGTCTACAACACCTGTTGTATTCAGCATTTCACTGTGAGGTCTACTACACCTGTTGTATTCATTATTTCACTGTGAGGTCTACTACACCTGTTGTATTTAGTATTTCACTGTAAGGTCTACTACACCTGTTGTATTCAGCATTTCATTGTAAGGTCTACTACACCTGTTGTATTCAGCATTTCACTGTAAGGTCTACTACACCTGTTGTATTCAGCATTTCACTGTAAGGTCGTGATATCAGCAGCTGCGCTGTCTAGCACATTGATTGGTCGAGTAGGCGGGTCTTCTGACTTTGTGGCTGTGGTAACTAGTGACGACCAGAGTAGAGCGTGGGACACCGAGAGAAAAGCACAGAGAGAGTGGAGAGGACCGAGAACAAATAAGCGCCACTGAGAGAGAACAACAACAAGTGAAAGTGACCATGTCCACCACTATGGCCGTCCCGGCGACCCCTCCTGTCCTCTCACCCGGCTCAGGAGCACCTTCCTCCTTGGGAATATTCCGCTCCGACCCGATCTACACCGCCACAACCACCAGCCCTCATCCAGACTCCCCCACCCCGCGGCTCACCACCACCGGACTCCTCAACCCCTTCCTAACCGGGTCAGGAGTCCCATCCGGTGGCTTGGGATTCGCCAACACACCGGTTTTTCGAGATCGAGGAATTTCCACCACTACAACTACAACCACAACCAGTGAGTGCAGAATGGTGGATGTACACGGAGTGAAAGTCGCCTCTTTCAGCGTCGGAGGACAGGACGACTTGATTTGTCTACCCCAAGTTTTTGACCTCTTTCTAAAACATCTCGTCGGCGGGCTTCATACCGTTTACACCAAGCTGAAACGCCTGGATATTTGTCCGGTTGTGTGTACTGTGTCGCAGGTCCGGGTCCTGAGGGGTCTCGGTGCGATCCAACCGGGAGTCAACCGCTGCAAGCTCATCTCCAGGCGAGACTTCGAGGCGCTCTACACTGATTGCACCATGGCGAGGTAGGCTGTGTTGAACTGAGTTTTATATTGTATGTTTACATTTCTTTCTACGTTTGTATCTTCGATTATCGTTGTAAACTATTAGTAAATGGCACGTGTTCGATATTAGTGGTGTAAATGACTAATGTTGATTAAGTCGTTTTTTTGCGGGGTATCTGTACTTTACTATTTATATTTTTGACAACTTTTACTTTAACTTCACTACATTCCTAAATAAAATAATGTATTTTTTACTCCATACATTTTCCCTGACACCCAAAAGTACTCGTTACATTTTGCATGCTCATCACGACAGGAAAATAGTCAAATTCGCGCACTTATCAAGAGTG
Organism: Oncorhynchus mykiss; assembly: GCF_013265735.2. Taxonomy (NCBI): domain Eukaryota; kingdom Metazoa; phylum Chordata; class Actinopteri; order Salmoniformes; family Salmonidae; genus Oncorhynchus; species Oncorhynchus mykiss. The sequence goes on along the minus strand of NC_048585.1, from coordinate 61,900,812 downwards.
TGCCCCAGGCTATCCTTAATTAAATAAAAAATAATTTAACATTTTGCAATATGGTTTGCTTAATATTAGGAATTTGAAATGATTTATACTTTTACTTTTGATACTTAAGTATATTTTAGCAATTACCTGTACTTATGTATATTTCAAACCAAATACTTTTAGACTTTTACTCAAGTAGGATTTTACTGGGTGACTTTCACTTTTACTTGATGCATTTTCAATAAGATATCTTTTTTAGTTTTACTCAAGTATGACAATTGAGTGCTTTTTTCACTACTGTTCAATATAAATAGGATATGCTAGCATTAGCTGACTCTATTCCACTCCGTGGAGAATTCAGTTTCTGATGAACAGTGGAACAGAGACCAGGTTTGGTGGAATTCAACTCCAACTACATTGATTTGCATAAGGTCGCTACTTAAACATTTTTTTTTTAAATTATGAAACGCTTACCTTGTGCCTATGTTTGTCCTCTGTAGTTGCGTGCCTTTCTATATTTGCTGAAATCTATACACCTTTCCAATAAATAGTAATCGAAATACACCCACCGACTGTTTCCTTGTTGAGTTCGATTGGCACGTGCCCATTTGCAGGGAAAAAGCTGTTTCATTTGACCGAGACGAAATTCAACAAAACACACACACTGAAAACTGAGCATTCAATGTTGACACAAGTGGTTATATAAACAAACTGAAACATAGTACTTTATCTTTAGCCTGAACTTGATTTTTTTTAATCCTAAATAAAGAACTTCATTCTACAATATGTAACTTTTTGGGGCGACCTGACCAAATTCCCATAGAAATGTGTGTTATAGATCTGTCATTCTCATTGAAAACCAGTCTAAGAAGCCATAGATCTGTTCTATGTGTACTATTTCTATGCTTGATGTTTTTGAAAGTTTTGTTTCAGTTTTGTACACCAGCTTCAAACAGCTGAAAATACTATATTTATGTAGCAAGAATGACAGATCTATAACACATAGAACAGATCTACGGCTTCTTAGACTGGCTTTCAGTGAGAATGACAGATCTATAACACATAGAACAGATCTACGGCTTCTTAGACTGGTTTTCAATGAGAATGACAGATCTATAACACATTGAACAGATCTACGGCTTCTTAGACTGGTTTTCAATGAGAATGACAGATCTATAACACATTGAACAGATCTACGGCTTCTTAGACTGGCTTTCAGTGAGAATGACAGATCTATAACACATAGAACAGATCTACGGCTTCTTAGACTGGCTTTCAGTGAGAATGACAGATCTATAACACATAGAACAGATCTACGGCTTCTTAGACTGGCTTTCAGTGAGAATGACAGATCTATAACACATAGAACAGATCTACGGCTTCTTAGACTGGCTTTTCCTGGTTGCTAAGGGAAAATATATTTTACAGCGGTTTAGATGCTTTAATGATTCTTTACACTATATTTGCTTGTTTTTTTTGTCACATAAGCTGGAATTGGGCGAACTATTAGAATGTTAGCCACCAGGAAATGACGGAGATATTTCTGCACAGTGCCTCTTTAAACTGCCGCATGCTGTTCAGGTCCATCTTGAACGTGATGTTTGCATACATAAACTTAACAGGCCCAAATAAATGTTTATCTCATGACAGTCATAATTCTCTCCACTTGTTTTTACCAGGACAGTTGTCGTCGTTTCCCACGCACACACACACACACACACACGCACACGCACACGCACACACACCATACACACACACACACACACGCACACACACCATACACACACACACACACACACACACACACACACACCATACACACGCACACACACCATACACACGCACACACACCATACACACGCACACACACCATACACACACACACACACGCACACACACCATACACACACACACACACACACCATACACACACACACACCATACACACGCACACACACCATACACACCACACACACACACACACACCATACACACCACACACACACACACCACACACCACACACCACACACACACACACGCACACACACCATACACACACACACACACACACCATACACACGCACACACACCATACACACACACACACACACACACACACCATACACACGCACACACACCATACACACACACACACACCATACACACACACACACACCATACACACACACGCACACACACCATACACACACACACCATACACACACACCATACACACACACACACCATACACAAGCACACACACCATACACACCACACACACACACACACACCACACACCACACACACACACACACACATTCAGTAGCACTGTCAAAGCTGTACAAAGAAGTCTGCAAACACCGTCCACGAACGATGTGTTTTCAATACCTCGTTGGTAATAAAGCATAATTTGTTCGACCGCAACTTCTGGGGTAGCTAGCTTTAGCTTGGTACCTAGCTAGCACCAATACAACCACCCTGATAACAATGACCAGTAGAAACACAGTCATTTTCATTATTCTTAGCAATGATTTAGGAATCCTTGTGAGTGAGTATTAGCTAGGTTGCCACTTGTTGTTCGCCTATTGAAATTGAACTTCAGTTCATGAAAATAAATAGCTAGCCAGCTACTTAACCCTGTTGCCCAAAGCTAACGTTATAAGCAGCCAGCTAGCTTCATCTGGCTAGTGAGGCTCGACCGGACCGGGTTATGTGTTGTGAAGCTAGCCACAATAAGGATTAGGCACAATAGTGGAATTTGCAGTTTTCCTTCAAAATGAAAGTTTGTCATTGACAGTAATAGTTAGCTATTTAGTTAGTTAGCTATATAGTCACCTAGCTATATAGTCACCTAGCTATATAGTTAGCTAGCTATATAGTCACCTAGCTATATAGTCAGCTAGCTATATAGTCACCTAGCTATATAGTTAGCTAGCTATATAGTCACCTAGCTATATAGTTAGCTAGCTATATAGTCACCTAGCTATATAGTCACCTAGCTATATAGTTAGCTAGCTATATAGTCACCTAGCTATATAGTCACCTAGCTATATAGTCACCTAGCTATATAGTCAGCTAGCTATATAGTCACCTAGCTATATAGTCACCTAGCTATATAGTCACCTAGCTATATAGTCAGCTAGCTATATAGTCACCTAGCTATATAGTCACCTAGCTATATAGTTAGTTAGCTATATAGTCACCTAGCTATATAGTTAGTTAGCTATATAGTCACCTAGCTATATAGTTAGTTAGCTATATAGTCACCTAGCTATATAGTTAGTTAGCTATATAGTCACCTAGCTATATAGTCACCTAGCTATATAGTCACCTAGCTATATAGTCAGTTAGCTATATAGTTAGCTAGCTATATAGTCACCTAGCTATATAGTCACCTGGCTATATAGTCAGCTAGCTATATAGTCACCTAGCTATATAGTCACCTAGCTATATAGTCACCTGGCTATATAGTCACCCCAGCTATATAGTTAGTTAGCTATATAGTCACCTAGCTATATAGTTAGTTAGCTATATAGTCACCTAGCTATATAGTTAGTTAGCTATATAGTCACCTAGCTATATAGTCACCTAGCTATATAGTTAGTTAGATATATAGTCACCTAGCTATATAGTTAGTTAGCTATATAGTCACCTAGCTATATAGTTAGCTAGCTATATAGTCACCTAGCTATATAGTTAGCTAGCTATATAGTCACCTAGCTATATAGTCACCTAGCTATATAGTTAGTTAGCTATATAGTCACCTAGCTATATAGTCACCTAGATATAGTCACCTAGCTATATAGTCACCTAGCTATATAGTCACCTAGCTATATAGTCACCTAGCTATATAGTCACCTAGCTATATAGTCACCTAGCTATATAGTCACCTAGCTATATAGTTACCTAGCTATATAGTCACCTAGCTATATAGTTAGCTAGCGAACTACAGCTACTGAAACAGATGGCGTGTTATTTGACGTGTATCTTTTTTGACACAAAAGACCCAAACGGCGTTTTCCATAGAAATCCTGGTTGACTGAATGAAACGACTGAACTAATCAACAACGAAACAACACAGTAAGTGAATGAAGGAAATAGGTTTTGATGATTTTTTACTGGTAATGGGGATAATCAATGCCAGTAAGGTTTTGGGTCAGTGTGTGTGTGTGTGTGTGTGTGACCATTATTTAACTAGGCCAGTCAGTTAAGATCAAATTCTTATTTACAATGACGGCCCACCCCGGACAAACCCGGACGACGCTGGGCCAATTGTGCACCGCACTATGGGACTCCCAATCACAGCAGGATGTGATACAGCCTGGATTCGAACCAGGGACTGTAGTGATGCCTCTTGCACTGCCTTAGACCACTCCGTCCATGTGTGTGTTTTAACTATTTAACACTACTAGAATGCGTAAAAGGCCGCTAAAATGTTAAATATCAGTATTAGGGTTTTTTTGACAAGGGAAATATTCGGATATTGGTATCGGTTTTTTTTTGGCAAGGGAAATTTTCAGATATCGGTATCGGCCAAAAATGACATCGGTACATTGCTAATTATTATTCAAATTCTTGCAACCACCCTTTGGAATTACCTGGATTTCTGCATAATTTGGTCATAAAATGTGATCTGATCTTCATCTAAGTCACAACAATAGACAAACACAATGTGCTTACACTAATAGCACACAAATTATTGTATTTTTGTCTTGTCTATATTGAATAAATAATTTAAACATTCACAGTGTAGGTTGGAAAAAGTATGTGAACCCCCCCTAGTCTAATGACTTCTCCAAAAGCTAATTGGAGTCAGGAGTCAGATAACCTGGAGTCCAATCAATGAGACGAGATTGGAGATGTTGGTTAGAGCTGCCCTGTCATATAAAAAACACTCACAAAATGAGTTTTCTATTCACAAGAAGCATTGCCTGATGTGAACCATGCCTTGAACAAAATAGATCTCAGAAGACCTAAGATTAAGAATTGTTGACTTGCATAAAGCTGGAAAGGGTTACAAAAGTATCTCTAAAAGCCTTGATGTTCATCAGTCCACGGTAAGACAAATTGTCTATAAATGGAGAAAGTTCAGCACTGTTGCTACTCTCCCTAGGAGTGGCCATCCTGTAAAGATGACTGCAAGAGCACAGAGCAGAATGCTCAATGAGGTTATTAAGAATCCTAGAGTGTCAGCTAAAGACTTACAGAAATCTCTGGAACATGCTAATATCTCTGTTGACGAGTCTACGATATGTAAAACACCAAACAAGAATGGTGTTCATGGGAGGACACCACGGAAGAAGACACTGCTGTTAAAAAAACCCATTGCTGCACATCTGAAGTTCGCAAGATTAAGATTAAACTAAGATTAAACTAAAGATGAGTTGTTTGGAAGGAAGGAACACACAACAGAAGTCAATGTCATAGTCAATCAATCGATAATATAATAATACTTTTAGCAAACATGTTTATTTTATTATTTACAATCTGTAGAAACTGAGAGAATAGAAAGGTTCAGAACTTTTGTGAAACATCACAGCACAGTTTAGAAATATATGGCTGTTAAGGGAATTTTTTTATCTATAATGACTAATTATGTATACATTTCAATCAGGATGTACTAGTCAGAATACTGTTATGCTACTGTACATGTATGAATTTTCTCTCTTGCTCCCAGTATTGAATATAATGTAGTGAATGTAGTCGGGAGTTTAGTACAATGACGGTCTGTTCCTTGGTACAAATGAATGAACTATCTCCAGACTGTCTAGAATGCTTATCTACACTGGCTGACCTTGGCTCTGGGCGAGGAGGGAAGGCTTGAGAACTATAGGGCCTTTCTACCAGTGTCAAGAAGAGACGGAACATTTAGAAAACGCTGATGTCATTTTCAGTTTATAACCTGTGGTAAAATGTGTATTTACTCAGTACTCTCTTGATTAAAGGCTGTTACTTGACTTTTAAGACCGGGACTCTGTCCATTCCTATAAAATAAGGGTCTTACAAATCCTTATGAATTGACAGTGTTTAATTTAATTGGGTATTAAAACAGAGGAATCAAATTCCTTCAACAATTGGTCCTTCGAAGCCGGGATCTAAAAATCTGTCCCTGCCATCTGGAGGTCGTACGGCGGGAAAAACGTGCACGTTAATTAAAAAAAAGAAGACCTGGCTTCTGGATTGAGGTTAAAAACAGGCCGGTGTTTAACCCAGATAGCAGGTACGGTGACAGATCCAAACGAACAGTAATTTAATTGGGTATTAAAACAGAGGAATTAAAATTCCTTCAACAATGGCAAATAGAAACCCAATATGGAAGCTGTTAAGAGATGGGAGGGGCTGAATGGAGCTGAAGGGACTGGATGGTGTTGAGAGATAGATGGGAGGGGTTGAATGGAGCTGAAGGGTGGGACTGGATGGTGTTAAGAGATAGATGGGAGGGGTTGAATGGAGCTGAAGGGTGGGACTGGATGGTGTTAAGAGATAGATGGGAGGGGTTGAATGGAGCTGAAGGGTGGGACTGGATGGTGTTAAGAGATAGATGGGAGGGGTTGAATGGAGCTGAAGGGTGGGACTGGATGGTGTTGAGAGAGAGATGGGAGGGTTTGAATGGAGCTGAAGGGTGGGACTAATAACAACAAGATAACCGATGTAAAACATATATAGGTCCAGGTTATATAGTGACTCACTACTGTAATGGTCCAGGTTACATAGTGACTCAGTGACTCACTACTGTAACGGTCCAGGTTACATAGTGACTCAGTGACTCACTACTGTAATGGTCCAGGTTACATAGTGACTCAGTGACTCACTACTGTAATGGTCCAGGTTACAAAGTGACTCACCACTGTAATGGTCCAGGTTACAACGTGACTCAGTGACTCACTACTGTAATGGTCCAGATTACAAAGTGACTCACTACTGTAATGGTCCAGGTTACAAAGTGACTCAGTGACTCACTACTGTAATGGTCCAGGTTACATAGTGACTCACTACTGTAATGGTCCAGGTTACATAGTGACCCACTACTATAATGGTCCAGGTTACAAAGTGACTCACTACTGTAATGGTCCAGATTACAAAGTGACTCACTACTGTAATGGTCCAGGTTACATAGTGACTCACTACTGTAATGGTCCAGGTTACATAGTGACTCACTACTGTAATGGTCCAGGTTACATAGTGACTCACTACTGTAATGGTCCAGGTTACAAAGTGACTCACTACTGTAATGGTCCAGGTTACATAGTGACTCACTACTGTAATGGTCCAGGTTACATAGTGACTCACTACTGTAATGGTCCAGGTTACATAGTGACTCACTACTGTAATGGTCCAGGTTACAAAGTGACTCACTACTGTAATGGTCCAGGTTACATAGTGACTCACTACTGTAATGGTCCAGGTTACATAGTGACTCACTACTGTAATGGTCCAGGTTACAAAGTGACTCACTACTGTAATGGTCCAGGTTACATAGTGACTCACTACTGTAATGGTCCAGGTTACATAGTGACTCACTACTGTAATGGTCCAGGTTACATAGTGACTCACTACTGTAATGGTCCAGGTTACATAGTGACTCACTACAGTAATGGTCCAGGTTACATAGTGACTCACTACTGTAACGGTCCAGGTTACACAGTGACTCACTACTGTAACGGTCCAGATTACATAGTGACTCACTACTGTAATGGTCCAGGTTACAAAGTGACTCACTACTGTAATGGTCCAGGTTACATAGTGACTCACTACTGTAATGGTCCAGGTTACAAAGTGACTCACTACTGTAATGGTCCAGGTTACATAGTGACTCACTACTGTAATGGTCCAGGTTACATAGTGACTCACTACTGTAATGGTCCAGGTTACATAGTGACTCACTACTGTAATGGTCCAGGTTACATAGTGACTCACTACTGTAATGGTCCAGGTTACATAGTGACTCACTACTGTAATGGTCCAGGTTACATAGTGACTCACTACTGTAATGGTCCAGGTTACATAGTGACTCACTACAGTAATGGTCCAGGTTACATAGTGACTCACTACTGTAATGGTCCAGGTAACATAGTGACTCACTACTGTAATGGTCCAGGTTACATAGTGACTCAAACTGTCTGCATGTTCTTCACAAAGAGGGCAACAGATGCTACTGAACCAGATGTCTATGTGTCTGTGTGTCAGGGGAGAAGCTCCAGCTGGTATCTGATGCTACTGAGCCAGATGTCTGTGTGTCAGGAGAGAAGCTCCAGCTGGTATCTGATGCTACTGAGCCAGATGTCTATGTGTCTATGTGTCAGGGGAGAAGCTCCAGCTGGTATCTGATGCTACTGAGCCAGATGTCTGTGTGTCAGGAGAGAAGCTCCAGCTGGTATCTGATGCTACTGAGCCAGATGTCTATGTGTCAGGGGAGAAGCTCCAGCTGGTATCTGATGCTACTGAGCCAGATGTCTATGTGTCAGGGGAGAAGCTCCAGCTGGTATCTGATGCTACTGAGCCAGATGTCTGTGTGTCAGGGGAGAAGCTCCAGCTGGTATCTGATGCTACTGAGCCAGATGTCTATGTGTCAGGGGAGAAGCTCCAGGTGGCATCTGATGCCACTGAGCCAGATGTCTATGTGTCAGGGGAGAAGCTCCAGCTGGTATCTGATGCTACTGAACCAGATGTCTATGTGTCAGGAGAGAAGCTCCAGCTGGTATCTGATGCTACTGAACCAGATGTCTATGTGTCAGGAGAGAAGCTCCAGCTGGTATCTGATGCCACTGAACCAGATGTCTATGTGTCTATGTGTCAGGGGAGAAGCTCCAGCTGGTATCTGATGCTACTGAACCAGATGTCTATGTGTCAGGAGAGAAGCTCCAGCTGGTATCTGATGCTACTGAACCAGATGTCTATGTGTCAGGGGAGAAGCTCCAGCTGGTATCTGATGCTACTGAACCAGATGTCTATGTGTCAGGAGAGAAGCTCCAGCTGGTATCTGATGCCACTGAACCAGATGTCTATGTGTCTATGTGTCAGGGGAGAAGCTCCAGCTGGTATCTGATGCTACTGAGCCAGATGTCTGTGTGTCAGGAGAGAAGCTCCAGCTGGTATCTGATGCTACTGAACCAGATGTCTATGTGTCAGGAGAGAAGCTCCAGCTGGTATCTGATGCTACTGAGCCAGATGTCTGTGTGTCAGGGGAGATGCTCCAGCTGGTATCTGATGTTACTGAGCCAGATGTCTGTGTGTCAGGGGAGAAGCTCCAGGTGGTATCTGATGTTACTGAACCAGATGTCTATGTTTCTATGTGTCAAACAGGCTCTCAAATTGCTTGATTGGAAGCCCAATAGCCATCATCACTGTTACATCCTCAGAAAGCATGAGCTCCTGAGTTGGGACAATCTTGTGCAATACACAGACGCATGTCTTGTATTCAAGATCCTAAATGGCCTGGCTCCTCCCCCTCCACTCAGTATTTCTGTTAAACAGAAAGCCCAAACATATGGCAGCAGATCCACAAGGTCTGCCATGAGAGGTGACTGTATAGTTCCCTTAAGGAAAAGCACCTTTAGTAAATCTGCATTCTCTGTGAGAGCTTCCCATGTCTGGAATACACTGCCATCAGACACACAACTGCACCACATATCACACTTTCACAAAAAACATGAAGACCTGGCTAAATGCCAATCAGATTTGTGAACATGGTCCCTAGCTGTGTGTTGCTGGTTTCCATGTCTGTTGTTTGTAGCTTGTGAGGTGTGGAAACACTGTTGCTTTTATGAATTTAGTCTTGTTGCTCTTTGTTCTATGTTGCTCTGTCTGTATGCTACGTCTTGCTTGTCCTATGTTGTTCTGTCTGTATGCTACGTCTTGCTTGTTCTATGTTGTTCTGTCTGTATGCTACGTCTTGCTTGTCCTATGTTGTTCTGTCTGTATGCTACGTCTTGCTTGTCCTATGTTGCTCTGTCTGTATGCTATGTCTTGCTTGGTCTATGTTGCTCTGTCTGTATGCTATGTCTTGCTTGTTCTATGTTGTTCTGTCTGTATGCTATGTCTTGCTTGTCCTATGTTGCTCTGTCTGTATGCTACGTCTTGCTTGTCCTATGTTGTTCTGTCTGTATGCTACGTCTTGCTTGTTCTATGTTGTTCTGTCTGTATGCTACGTCTTGCTTGTCCTATGTTGCTCTGCATGTGCTCACTGATCAATGATTGTCTGTATTGTAATTGTTTTTAATAACCTGCCCAGGGACTGAGGTTGAAAATTAACCAGCTGGCTAAAACAGGCATTTTTACTGAAACGTTGATTAATGTGCACTGTCCCTGTAAAAAATAAAATAAACTCAACTCAAACTCAAGGCAGCTACTTTGAAGAATCTCAAATATATTTTAATTTGTTTAACACTTTTTTGGTTACTACATGATTCCATATGTGTTATTTTATAGTTCTGATGTCTTCACTATTATTCTACAATGTAGAAAATAGTAAAAATAAAGAAAAACCCTGGAATGAGTCGGTGTGTCCAACCGTTTGACTGGTTCTGTATATATTTGCCCCAAACAATATATGGGGGATTGGAAGTGATGCAGACAATTACATTGAGAAAGGTACAATCTATCTGCAATAGTAAAGCTGATCCACTCACTTAAACAAATGGGGGAAAATGATGGCTGTATCGGGGTGAGGAGTTTCTCTGTCCAATGTCTGTGTTCTCTTGCCCGTGTAAATCTTTTCTGTTTGTTGGCCAGTCTGAGATATGGCTTTTTCTTTGCAACTCTGTCTAGAAGGCCAGCATCCCGGAGTCTCCTCTTCACTGTTGACGTTGAGACTGGTGTTTTGCGGGTACTATTTAATGAAGCTGCCAGTTGAGGACTTGTGAGGTGTCTGTTTCTCAAACTAGACACTATAATGGTCTTGTCCTCTTGCTCAATTGTGCACCGGGGCCTCCCACTCCTCTGTCTATTCTGGTTAGAGCCAGTTTGTGCTGTTCTGTGAAGGGAGTAGTACACAGCGATGTACCAGATCTTCAGTTTCTTGGCATTTTCTCACATGGAATAGCCTTCATTTATCAGAACAAGAATAGACTGACGAGTTTCAGAAGAAATATCTTTGTTTCTGGCCATTTTGAGCCTGTAATCGAACCCACAAATAATGACGCTCCAGATACTCAACTAGTCTAAAGAAGGACAGTTTTATTGCTTATAAACAGGACAACAGTTTTCAGCTGTGCTACCATAATTGCAAAAGGGCTTTCTAATGATCAATTAGCCTTTTAAAATTATAAACTTGGATTAGGTAACACACAACGTGCCATTGGAACACAGGAGTGATGGTTGCTAATAATGGGCCTCTGTTCGCCTATGTAGATATTCCATTAGAAATCAGCCGTTTCCAGCTACAATAGTCATTTACAACATTAACAATGTCAATACTGCATTTCTGATCAATTTGATGTTATTTTAATGGACAAAAAAAACGTGTTTTTCTTTCAAAAACAAGGACATTTCTAAGTGACCCCAAACTTTTAAACAGTAGTGTTTATATATAAATATATATATCCCCCCCTCATTGGAAATGATGCAGACAATTACATTGATGTATCTATTTATTTATTTATCTATATATCTACAATCTATCTGCAATATTAACTTCTTGAATCTACTTGAGACGCACATGTCCCAAGTAGGCACCTGGAAATGCAAATGCGCTACGCTAAATGCTAAATGTACTCGTTAAAACTCAAACCTTGATCAAAATTCACAAGCAGGGTATTAAATTAAAGCTACACTCGTTGTGAACCTAGCCAGCAAGTCAGATTTTTAAAATGCTTTTCGGCGAAAGCATCAGAAGCTATTATCTGATAGCATGCACCCCCCAAAATGCCAGCTCGACACGTAAACAACAGATTTTGCGATAGACGGCGCTACCCAAAACGCAGAAATAAAATATAAAACATTCATTACCTTAGACGAGCTTCTTTCTTGGCACTCCTATATGCCCCATAAACATCACTATTGGGTCTTTTTTTCGTTTAAATCGGTCCATATATACCCAAAATAGCTTTGTATTGAAGTAGTGTCATTCAGAAAAATTCATCGTTTTTAAACGCTGCGTAATTTTTTAAAATTAAAAAAGTCGACGATAAACTTTCACAAAACACTTCGAAATCCTTTTGTAATCCAACTTTAGGTATTAGTAAACGTTTATAATCTATCAAAACGATTACAGGGCGATGTCTCTTCAATAGGTCCTCACTTCAAAAACAATGCAATCTGATCTCTCCTTGAACTGCATCCGGGTGAAGACTGGAAAACTTGGGGTCAGACAGATGGATTTTCCAACAATTAATTCGATTGAAAATTAGTACAATGGCGCCATCGTGCGGAATTTGTATGAAGTGCAGGCAAATTTCCATTAAATTCTGTTGTCCTTTAACAACTGGTGGAAGTGACTTATGGAAATTATTTTTTGCTTTCAGAGAGCAGTTTTTCTTGCGTTTTTCAATGAAACACACGCTCTGTTATAGTCACAGCCGTGATTTAACCAGTTTTATAAACTTCAGAGTGTTTTCTATCCACACATACTAATCATATGCATATACTATATTCCTGGCATGAGTAGCAGGACGCTGAAAAGTTGCGCGATTTTTAACAGAATTTTCAAAAAAGGGGGGGGTAGATCTAACAGGTTTTAAAGCTGATCTACACCCTAAAAAAAAAATAGAAAATAAAATAAATATAAATAAAAATTGTTTATTTTAATAAAGAAATTAGTGACGCAACACATGATTAGGTGTCTGTCGCCACATATCCAGCATAGATTAGTTGGTATTTACTTGCCATCGTTTATTTACATAATTTAGTGTAGTCCCAAATGCCATTCTATATTCCCTACGTAAGAGCACTACTTTTGACCAGAGCCCTATCGGCCATTTAGGGTTGCAATCCCCTACACATTTTATGACCTCCTTTAATTTATTCTGTTTACGTAGGATATAATGAAGAAAATAAACACTCTCTTTCTGTTCAGTGGCGGTAATGTCACCGTTTACGCACGTAGGCACTCAGGGAACACACACCGATCACGTCATGTCGTGTTCCTGAATAATAGTTCACATTAACTAGCTCCCACGCTCACCCCGGGAGTGACATTCTGGCATTAGTTAAGAAGAGAGAAGCAGAGGGGGTGGAAGAGAAGATCGAAAAAGAGAAGGACAGAGAAGAGAAGAGGGGGGCATGGAAGAGAAGAGGGGGACAAGGAAGAGAAGAGGGGGACAGGGAAGAGAAGAGGGGGACAGGGAAGAGAAGAGGGGGACAGGGAAGAGAAGAGGGGGACAGGGAAGAGAAGAGGGGGAGAGGGAAGAGAAGAGGGGGAGAGGGAAGAGAAGAGGGGGGGACATGGAAGAGAAGAGGGGGGGACATGGAAGAGAAGAGGGGGACAGGGAAGAGAAGAGGGGAACAGGGAAGAGAATAGGGGGACATGGAATTAGAGAGAGAGAGAGAGTTAGGAACAAAGGAGATGGGAGAGAGAGAAGTAGAGAGTTAGAGAGAGATTTAGAGAGTTAGAGAGAAATAAAATTAGAGAGTTAGAGAGAGAGAATTAGAGAGTTAGAGAGAGAGCGAGTTAGAGTTAGAGAGAGAGAATTAGAGAGTTAAAGAGAGAAAATTAGAGAGTTAGAGAGAGAGAATTAGAGAGTTAGAGAGAGAAAATTAGAGAGTTAGAGAGAGAATTAGAGAGTTAGAGAGAGAATTAGAGTTAGAGAGAGATAATTAAAGAGTTAGAGAGAGAGAATTAGAGAGTTAGAGAGAGAGAATTAGAGAGTTAGAGAGAGAGAATTAGAGAGTTAGAGAGAGAATTAGAGAGTTAGAGAGAGCGAATTAGAGAGTTAGAGAGAGACAAAGAATTAGAGAGAGAGAATTAGAGAGTTAGAGAGAGAGAGTTAGAGAATTAGAGTTAGGGAGAGAGAATTTCACTGCAACACCATTTACAAAGGAAGCATGTGTGTTTAGTGAGTCCTCCAGATCAGAGGCAGTAGGGATGACCAGGGATGTTCTCTGCTTAGTGAGTCCTCCAGATCAGAGACAGTAGGGATGACCAGGGATGTTCTCTGTTTAGTGAGTCCTCCAGATCAGAGACAGTAGGGATGACCAGGGATGTTCTCTGTTTAGTGAGTCCTCCAGATCAGAGGCAGTAGGGATGACCAGGGATGTTCTCTGTTTAGTGAGTCCTCCAGATCAGAGGCAGTAGGGATGACCAGGGATGTTCTCTGTTTAGTGAGTCCTCCAGATCAGAGGCGGTAGGGATGACCAGGGATGTTCTCTGTTTAGTGAGTCCTCCAGATCAGAGGCAGTAGGGATGACCAGGGATGTTCTCTGTTTAGTGGGTCCTCCAGATCAGAGGCAGTAGGGATGACCAAGGATGTTCTCTGTTTAGTGAGTCCTCCAGATCAGAGGCAGTAGGGATGACCAGGGATGTTCTCTGTTTAGTGAGCCCTCCAGATCAGAGGCAGTAGGGATGACCAGGGATGTTCTCTGTTTAGTGAGTCCTCCAGATCAGAGGCATTAGGGATGACCAGGGATGTTCTCTGTTTAGTGAGTCCTCCAGATCAGAGACAGTAGGGATGACCAGGGATGTTCTCTGTTTAGTGAGTCCTCCAGATCAGAGGCAGTAGGGATGACCAGGGATGTTCTCTGTTTAGTGAGTCCTCCAGATCAGAGGCAGTAGGGATGACCAGGGATGTTCTCTTGATAAGTGAGTCCTCCAGATCAGAGGCAGTAGGGATGACCAGGGATGTTCTCTGTTTCGTGAGTCCTCCAGATCAGAGGCAGTAGGGATGACCAGGGATGTTCTCTTGATAAGTGAGTCCTCCAGATCAGAGGCAGTAGGGATGACCAGGGATGTTCTCTGTTTAGTGAGTCCTCCAGATCAGAGGCAGTAGGGATGACCAGGGATGTTCTCTGTTTAGTGAGTCCTCCAGATCAGAGGCAGTAGGGATGACCAGGGATGTTCTCTGTTTAGTGAGTCCTCCAGATCAGAGGCAGTAGGGATGGACCAGGGATGTTCTCTGTTTAGTGAGTAGGTAGGGATGTTCTCTGTTTAGTGAGTAGGTAGGGATGTTCTCTGTTTAGTGAGTAGGTAGGGATGTTCACTGTTTAGTGAGTAGGTAGGGATGTTCTCTGTTTAGTGAGTAGGTAGGGATGTTCTCTGTTTAGTGAGTAGGTAGGGATGTGTTAAAGGAATTTGATTCCTGTTCATCAACCAATTCAATTAAAACACTCTGCCCATTTCTAATCATTTGTAAGATACTTATTTACATAAAATGGAAAAAGACCTCAAAATCAATCAATAGCGTTTATCCTCGAGAGTACTGATCATTGTACAATTTACATCAGGTTATATACTAAAAATGACGTCACAGGTTTTATTCTGTCCTTCCTCCACTCCGATACAATGGCAGTATAGTTCACAAGCCTTCCCACATTTGTCACGGTCTTCCTCCTCTTCATCTGAAGAGGAGAGGCGAGAAGGATCAGAGGACCAATATGCGGCGTGGTATGTGTTCATAGTGAATTTTAATAAAGAGAACACTGAACACTGAAAACTAAGCAAAATAACATCCGTGAAGCTAATGCAAACTGTGCTGAAACAAGCCATCAACATAGACAATCACCCACCAACAAACAGTGCAACCCAGGCTACCTAAGTCTGATTCTCAATCAGAGACAACTAATGACACCTGCCTCTGATTGAGAACCATACCAGGCCGAAACATACAAATCCCCAAATCATAGAAAAACAAACATAGACTGCCCACCCAACTCACGCACTGACCATACTAAATAAATACAAAACAAAGGAAATAAAAGGTCAGAACGTGACAACATGGTCCACCACCTGTTAAATAATCTACTACTAGCCCAAGGTCTCTCCCCTCCCTGTGTAGAGACAGGATGTCCTGTAAGGAACACAGCATTCTAGCCGGTCTGACGATAACTTAATTAGTTTCTACCAAGGAACAGACAGTCCTTGTTCTAATACTTAATTAAAATTACACACATTATATTCAGTATTATGATTATAATAATATTCATACATCCATACAGTAACATAGTAGTATTCTGTTTAATTATAGTTCTGATTTAAATGTATACATCATTTAGTCATTATTCATAAAAATCCCTTAACAGGATGACCAGGGTTGTTCTCTGTTTAGTGAGTCCTCCAGATCAGAGACAGTAGGGATGACCAGGGATGTTCTCTGTTTAGTGAGTCCTCCAGATCAGAGGCAGTAGGGATGACCAGGGATGTTCTCTGTTTAGTGAGTCCACTAGATCAGAGGCAGTAGGGATGACCAGGGATGTTCTCTGTTTAGTGGGTCCTCCAGATCAGAGGCAGTAGGGATGACCAAGGATGTTCTCTGTTTAGTGAGTCCTCCAGATCAGAGGCAGTAGGGATGACCAGGGATGTTCTCTGTTTAGTGAGCCCTCCAGATCAGAGGCAGTAGGGATGACCAGGGATGTTCTCTGTTTAGTGAGTCCTCCAGATCAGAGGCAGTAGGGATGACCAGGGATGTTCTCTGTTTAGTGAGTCCTCCAGATCAGAGACAGTAGGGATGACCAGGGATGTTCTCTGTTTAGTGAGTCCTCCAGATCAGAGGCAGTAGGGATGACCAGGGATGTTCTCTGTTTAGTGAGTCCTCCAGATCAGAGGCAGTAGGGATGACCAGGGATGTTCTCTTGATAAGTGAGTCCTCCAGATCAGAGGCAGTAGGGATGACCAGGGATGTTCTCTGTTTCGTGAGTCCTCCAGATCAGAGGCAGTAGGGATGACCAGGGATGTTCTCTTGATAAGTGAGTCCTCCAGATCAGAGGCAGTAGGGATGACCAGGGATGTTCTCTGTTTAGTGAGTCCTCCAGATCAGAGGCAGTAGGGATGGACCAGGGATGTTCTCTGTTTAGTGAGTAGGTAGGGATGTTCTCTGTTTAGTGAGTAGGTAGGGATGTTCTCTGTTTAGTGAGTAGGTAGGGATGTTCACTGTTTAGTGAGTAGGTAGGGATGTTCTCTGTTTAGTGAGTAGGTAGGGATGTTCTCTGTTTAGTGAGTAGGTAGGGATGTTCTCTGTTTAGTGAGTAGGTAGGGATGTGTTAAAGGAATTTGATTCCTGTTCATCAACCAATTCAATTAAAACACTCTGCCCATTTCTAATCATTTGTAAGATACTTATTTACATAAAATGGAAAAAGACCTCAAAATCAATCAATAGCGTTTATCCTCGAGAGTACTGATCATTGTACAATTTACATCAGGTTATATATTAAAAATGACGTCACAGGTTTTATTCTGTCCTTCCTCCACTCCGATACAATGGCAGTATAGTTCACAAGCCTTCCCACATTTGTCACGGTCTTCCTCCTCTTCATCTGAAGAGGAGAGGCGAGAAGGATCAGAGGACCAATATGCGGCGTGGTATGTGTTCATAGTGAATTTTAATAAAGAGAACACTGAACACTGAAAACTAAGCAAAATAACATCCGTGAAGCTAATGCAAACTGTGCTGAAACAAGCCATCAACATAGACAATCACCCACCAACAAACAGTGCAACCCAGGCTACCTAAGTCTGATTCTCAATCAGAGACAACTAATGACACCTGCCTCTGATTGAGAACCATACCAGGCCGAAACATACAAATCCCCAAATCATAGAAAAACAAACATAGACTGCCCACCCAACTCACGCACTGACCATACTAAATAAATACAAAACAAAGGAAATAAAAGGTCAGAACGTGACAACATGGTCCACCACCTGTTAAATAATCTACTACTAGCCCAAGGTCTCTCCCCTCCCTGTGTAGAGACAGGATGTCCTGTAAGGAACACAGCATTCTAGCCGGTCTGACGATAACTTAATTAGTTTCTACCAAGGAACAGACAGTCCTTGTTCTAATACTTAATTAAAATTACACACATTATATTCAGTATTATGATTATAATAATATTCATACATCCATACAGTAACATAGTAGTATTCTGTTTAATTATAGTTCTGATTTAAATGTATACATCATTTAGTCATTATTCATAAAAATCCCTTAACAGGATGACCAGGGTTGTTCTCTGTTTAGTGAGTCCTCCAGATCAGAGACAGTAGGGATGACCAGGGATGTTCTCTGTTTAGTGAGTCCTCCAGATCAGAGGCAGTAGGGATGACCAGGGATGTTCTCTGTTTAGTGAGTCCACTAGATCAGAGGCAGTAGGGATGACCAGGGATGTTCTCTGTTTAGTGAGTCCTCCAGATCAGAGGCAGTAGGGATGACCAGGGATGTTCTCTGTTTAGTGAGTCCTCCAGATCAGAGGCAGTAGGGATGACCAGGGATGTTCTCTGTTTAGTGAGTCCTCCAGATCAGAGGCAGTAGGGATGACCAGGGCTGTTCTCTGTTTAGTGAGTCCTCCAGATCAGAGGCAGTAGGGATGACCAGGGATGTTCTCTGTTTAGTGAGTTCTCCAGATCAGAGGCAGTAGGGATGACCAGGGATGTTCTCTGTTTAGTGAGTCCTCCAGATCAGAGGCAGTAGGAATGACCAGGGATGTTCTCTGTTTCTTGAGTCCACCAGATCAGAGGCAGTAGGGATGACCAGGGATGTTCTCTGTTTAGAGAGTCCTCCAGATCAGAGGCGGTAGGGACGACCAGGGATGTTCTCTGTTTAGTGAGTCCTCCAGATCAGAGGCAGTAGGGACGACAAGGGATGTTCTCTGTTTAGTGAGTCCTCCAGATCAGAGGCAGTAGGGATGACCAGGGATGTTCTCTGTTTAGTGAGTCCTCCAGATCAGAGGCAGTAGGGATGACCAGGGATGTTCTCTGTTTAGTGAGTCCTCCAGATCAGAGGCAGTAGGGATGACCAGGGATGTTCTCTGTTTAGTGAGTCCTCCAGATCAGAGGCAGTAGGAGTGACCAGGGATGTTCTCTGTTTCTTGAGTCCACCAGATCAGAGGCAGTAGGGATGACCAGGGATGTTCTCTGTTTAGTGAGTCCTCCAGATCAGAGGCAGTAGGGATGACCAGGGATGTTCTCTGTTTCTTGAGTCCTCCAGATCAAAGGCAGTAGGGAGGACCAAGGATGTTCTCTGTTTAGAGAGTCCTCCAGATCAGACGCAGTAGGGATGACCAGGGATGTTCTCTGTTTAGAGAGTCCTCCAGATCAGAGGCGGTAGGGATGACCAGGGATGTTCTCTGTTTAGTGAGTCCTCCAGATCAGAGGCAGTAGGGATGACCAGGGATGTTCTCTGTTTAGTGAGTCCCCCAGATCAGAGGCAGTAGGGATGACCAGGGATGTTCTCTGTTTAGTGAGTCCTCTAGATCTGACCAGGTGTCAGTTTAGGGATGACCAGGTGTCAGGTTAGGGATGACCAGGTGTCAGGGTAGGGATGACCAGGTGTCAGGGTAGGGATGACCAGGTGTCAGTGTAGGGATGACCAGGTGTCAGGTTAGGGATGACCAGGTGTCAGGGTAGGGATGACCAGTTGTCAGGGTAGGGATGACCAGGAGTCAGGTTAGGGATGACCAGGTGTCAGGGTAGGGATGACCAGGTTTCAGGGTAGGGATGACCAGGTGTCAGGGTAGGGATGACCAGGTGTCAGGGTAGGGATGACCAGGTGTCAGGTTAGGGATGACCAGGTGTCAGGGTAGGGATGACCAGGTGTCAGGTTAGGGATGACCAGGTGTCAGGTTAGGGATGACCAGGTGTCAGGGTAGGGATGACCATGTGTCAGGGTAGGGATGACCATGTGTCAGGGTAGGGATGACCATGTGTCAGGGTAGGGATGACCAGGTGTCAGGGTAGGGATGACCACGTGTCAGGGTAGGGATGACCAGGTGTCAGGTTAGGGATGACCAGGTGTCAGGGTAGGGATGACCAGGTGTCAGGGTAGGGATGACCAGGTGTCAGGGTAGGGATGACCAGGTGTCAGGGTAGGGATGACCAGGTGTCAGGTTAGGGATGACCAGGTGTCAGGGTAGGGATGACCAGTTGTCATGGTAGGGATGACCAGGTGTCAGGGTAGGGATGACCAGGTGTCAGGGTAGGGAGGACCAGGTGTCATGGTAGGGATGACCATGTGTCAGGGTAGGGATGACCAGGTGTCAGGTTGTGCTGGTATAGAAGTCAGTTGCAGGAGAGTTACCTAATGGTAAGAGTGCATAGCGCGACAACAGGCACAATAATGCATAAGTTAAACAATGAAACACACCCGGGTTCAACACGGTACCCGGGGAAAAACTACCCGGGTTCAACACGGTACCTGGGGAAAACCACCCGGGTTCAACACGGTACCCGGGGAAAAACCACCCGGGTTCAACACGGTACCCGGGGAAAAAACACCCGGTACCTGGGGAAAAACCACCCGGGTTCAACACGGTACCTGGGGAAAAACCACCCGGTTTCAACACGGTACCCGGGGAAAAACCACCCGGGTTCAACACGGTACCCGGGGAAAAAACACCCGGGTTCAACATGGTACCTGGGGAAAAACCACCCGGGTTCTACACGGTACCTGGGGAAAAAACACCCGGGTTCAACACGGTACCCGGGGAAAAACGACCCGGGTTCAACACGGTACCCGGGGAAAAACTGGCGCGTAACACCAAATATGTAACAAAACAATCCCACACAAAGACATGGATTTGATCTTCTGGATTTTTTTTTGGTCTCATTTTGTCTGTCATAGTTGAAGTGTACCTATGATGAAAATTACAGGCCTCTCATCTTTTTAAGTGGGAGAACTTGCACAATTGGTGGCTGACTAGATACTTTTTTGCCCCACTTTATATCAATGTGATGAGGGAATGTAAACCTGGTGTGCGGGGAAACAAGACAAAACAAATGGAAAATGAAAGGTGGAGCGGCGATGGCTAGAAGACCGATGGCGTCGACCGCCGAACGCCGCCCGAACAAGGAGAGGAGCCGACTTCGGAGGAAGTCGTGACACCATGGATGTTCTCTTGATAAGTGCGCGAATTTGACTATTTTCCTGTCCTGATAAGCATTCAAAATGTAACGAGTACTTTTGGGTGTCAGGGAAAATGTGTGGAGTAAAAAGTACATTATTTTATTTAGGAATGTGGTGAAGTTAAAGTTGTCAAAAATATAAATAGTAAAGTACAGATACCCCAAAAAGCAACTTAAGTACTTTAAAGTATTTTGACTTAAGTACTTTACCCCAGTGGACACCAGTGATGTCTATTGTCTATGTTTCTCCGCGTGTGGATAGTCAAACTGCTTGTCATATTCAATCCATAAAGAAGCATGATTATGGTTTGAGTGAGAGGAACACAATGTCAGTTATACTTTAGGGACAAGTGTGTGCGATTGTGTGTGTGTGTGCGTGCGTGCGTGTGTGTGTGCGCGGGCGTGTGTGTGTGTGTGTGTGTATGTGTAGTACTATAGAGTTCAGGAACGTACAATCACTTCTGAAACAGTGGCTTTTAATCTGTCTGGATTTAATGATGGACAGCTTCTGTGTGTGTGTTTCCTGACGATTAATACATTCACGGTCATTGGCTTTCACCACGATAACCACCGAGGTCGGCATGGCAAACTGTCAGAGAGAGGGGGGAAGACAGGGAGAGAGAAGATAGATTAGAGAGAGACAGGAGAGATGGATGAGAGAGGGAGAGCAGGAGAGAAGACGAAAGAGACAGCAGAGATGGATGAGAGAGAGACAGGAGAGAGACAGGGGAGAGACAGGAGAGCAGGAGAGAGACAGGAGAGAGACAGGAGAGAGACAGTAGAGATGGATGGGAGAGCAGGAGAGAAGAAGAAAGAGACAGTAGAGATGGATGGGAGAGCAGGAGAGAAGAAGATGAGAGATGGATGAGAGAGAGACAGGAGAGAGACAGGAGAGAAGAAGGTAGATGAGAGATGGATGAGAGAGAGACAGGAGTGCAGGGGAGAGACAGGAGAGAGGCAGGAGAGAGACAGGAGAGAGACAGGATAAAAGACGACATATGAGAGAGAGACAGGAGAGATGGATGAAAGAGAGACAGGAGAGCAGGAGAAAAGAAGATTGATGAGAGAGAGACAGGATAGATAGAGTAAAGCAGGAGAGACAGGATAGATGGAGGAGAGATGGAGTAGAGAGAGACAGGATAGATAGAGGAGAGAGAGACAGGATAGATAGAGGAGAGATGGAGGAGAGAGAGACAGGATAGATGGAGGCGAGCAGGAGAGAGACAGGATAGATAGAGGAGAGCAGGAGAGAGACAGGATAGATAGAGGAGAGATGGAGGAGAGAGAGAGACAGGAGAGATGGAAGAGAGAGAGACAGGAGAGATGGAGGAGAGAGAGACAGGATAGATGGAGGAGGGCAGGAGAGAGACAGGATAGATAGAGGATAGAGAGACAGGATAGATAGAGGAGAGATGGAGTAGAAAGAGACAGGATAGGTAGAGGAGAGATGGAGGAGAGAGACAGGATTGATAAAGGAGAGATGGAGGAGAGAGAGACAGGATAGATAGAGGAGAGATGGTGGAGAGAGACAGGATAGATAGAGGAGAGATGGAGGAGAGAGAGACAGGATAGATGGAGGAGAGAGAGACAGGAGATATGGAGGAGAGATGGAGGAGAAAGAGACTGGATAGATGGAGGAGAGATGGAGGAGAGAGACAGGATAGATGGAGGAGAGATGGAGGAGAGAGACAGGATAGATAGAGGAGAGATGGAGGAGAGAGAGACAGGATAGATAGAGGGGAGATGGAGGAGAGAGAGACAGGATAGATAGAGGAGAGATGGGGGAGAGATGGAGGAGAGAGAGACAGGATAGATGGAGGAGAGATGGAGGAGAGAGAGACAGGATAGATGGAGGAGAGAGAGACAGGATAGATGGAGGAGAGAGACAGGATAGATGGAGGAGAGTTGGAGGAGAGAGAGACAGGATAGATGGAGGAGAGAGAGACAGGATAGATGGAGGAGAGTTGGAGGAGAGAGAGACAGGATAGATGGAGGAGAGAGAGACAGGATAGATGGAGGAGAGAGACAGGATAGATGGAGGAGAGATGGAGGAGAGAGACAGGATAGATGGAGGAGAGATGGCGGAGAGAGAGACAGGATAGATAGAGGAGAGATGGAGGAGAGAGAGACAGGATAGATGGAGGAGAGAGAGACAGGATAGATGGAGGAGAGAGACAGGATAGATGGAGGAGAGATGGAGGAGAGAGACAGGATAGATGGAGGAGAGATGGCGGAGAGAGAGACAGGATAGATAGAGGAGAGATGGAGGAGAGATGGAGGAGAGATGGAGGAGAGATGGAGGAGAGATGGAGGAGAGAGACAGGATAGATAGAGGAGAGATGGCGGAGAGAGAGACAGGATAGATAGAGGAGAGTTGGAGGAGAGAGAGACAGGATAGATAGAGGAGAGTTGGAGGAGAGAGAGACAGGATAGATGGAGGAGAGAGAGACAGGAAAGATGGAGGAGAGTTGGAGGAGAGAGAGACAGGATAGATGGAGGAGAGAGAGACAGGATAGATGGAGGAGAGAGACAGGATAGATGGAGGAGAGATGGAGGAGAGAGACAGGATAGATGGAGGAGAGATGGAGGAGAGAGACAGGATAGATAGAGGAGAGATGGCGGAGAGAGAGACAGGATAGATAGAGGAGAGATGGAGGAGAGAGAGACAGGATAGATGGAGTAGAGATGGAGGAGAGCAGAGTTCATCTGACCCTGGAGAAGTAGATTAGAGAAGTAGAGAAGTCCTGAAGTATCTCTTTAAAGCCCAGTTCATCGTTACCATGGGGATCTTCGTCTTCAGATGCTTTTGGGAAAGCGGGCCAGAGGGCTATAACACTCTTTCAAAGATAAAGGAGAAGAAAGAGAGGGATGAGGGAGGAGAGAAAGACAGAGGGAAGGTGGGGAATATATATTTTTAATCCATGTTAGAATAAAGCTGAAATATCAAAGGGTCTGAATACTTTCTGAATGCTCCATATATAGACATGGAATCACTGGTCACTTTAATAATGGAACGCTGGTCATTTTAATTATGTTTACCTACCGTATATAATGACATCACAATACCCCATAATGACATCACAATACCCCATAATGACATCACAATACCCCATAATGACATCACAATACCCCATAATGACAAAGAAAAAACTGTTTTTTAATTATTTTGCAAATGTACTAAAATAAATATATATATATGAAATATTACATTTACATAAGTATTCAGACTTACTTAGTACTTAGCACCTTTGGCATCAATTACAGCCTCGAGTCTTCTTGGGTATGATGCTACAAGTTTGGCACGCCTGTATTTGGGGAGTTTCTCCCATTCTTCTCTGCAGATCCTCTAAAGCTCTGTCAGGTTGGATGGGGAGCGTTGCTGCACAGATATTTTCAGGTCTCTCCAGAGATGTTCAATCGGGTTCAAGTCCGGGCTCTGGCTGGGCCAGTTAAGGACATTCAGAGCCTTGTCCCGAAGCCACTCCTGCGTTGTCTTGGCTGTGTGCTTAGGGTCACTGTCCTGTTGGAAGGTGAACCTTCACCCCAATCTGAAGTCCTGAGCGCTCAGGAGCAGGTTGTCGTCAAGGATCTCTCTGTACTTTGCTCCGTTTATCTTTGCCTCGATCCTGACTAGTCTCCCAGTCCCTGCTGCTGAAAAACATCCCCACGGCATGATGCTGAATAATTTTGCACGCCCAATTTTTCAGTTTTTGCTTTGTTAAAAAAGTTTGAAATATCCAATAAATGTCGTTCCACTTCATGATTGTGTCCCACTTGTTGTTGATTCTTCACAAAAAAATACAGTTTTATATCTTTGTTTGAAGCCTGAAATGTGGCAAAAGGTCTCAAAGTTCAAGGGGGCCGAATACTTTCGCAAGGCACTGTAAATATGGGTTGTATTTACAATGGTGTTTGTTCTTCACTGGTTGCCCTTTTCTTGTGGCAACAGGTCACAAATCTTGCTGCTGTGATGGAACACTGTGGTATTTCACCCAGTAGATAAGGGAGTTTATCAAAATCGGGTTTATTTTCTAATTCTTTGTGGGTCTGTGTAATCTGAGGGGAAATATGTGTCTCTAATATGGTCATACGTTGGACAGGAGGTTAGGAAGTGCAGCTCAGTTTCCACCTCATTTTGTGGGCAGTGAGCACATAGCCTGTCTTCTCTTGAGAGCCAGGTCTGCCTACGGCAGCCTTTCTCAATAGCAAGGTTATGCTCACTGAGTCTGTACATAGTCAAAGCTTTCCTTAAGTTTGGGGCAGTCACAGTGGTCGGGTATTCTGCCACTGTGTACTCTCTGTTTAGGGACAAATAGCATTCTAGTTTGCTCAGTTTTTTAATGAATTCTTTCCAATGTGTCAAGTAATTATCTTTTTGTTTTCTCATGATTTGGTTGGGTCTAATTGTGTCGCTGTCCTGGGGCTCTGTGGAGTCTGTTTGTGTTTGTGAACAGAGCCCCAGGACCAGGTTGCTTAGGGGACTCTTCTCCAGGTTCATCTCTCTGTAGGTGATGGCTTTGTTATGGAAGGTTTGGGAATCGCTTCCTTTTAGGTGGTTGTAGAATTTAACTGCTATTTTCTGGATTTTGATAATTAGTGGGTATCGGCCTAATTCTGCTCTGCATGCAGAGTCTCAATTTGGTGTTTGTCCCATTTAGTGAATTCTTGGTTGGTGAGCGGACCGCAGACCTCACAACCACAATCTCTCTCTCTCTTGTTCCGTGACCCCCCCTGTCCCCCCCCCTCTTTCTTTCTCGCTCTCTCTCTGATTTCACGCCCCAGCTGTCTCTTTCTCTCTCTGTAGAGTTCTGTCTGTCCCTGCAGGCTAACTAACTACTGGCAACAATACCACCAGCAATGCATGCATGTGTGTGTGTGTGTGTGTGTGTGTGTGTGTTGTGTTTGACCCACTTGATGATGTCAGAGTCCAGAATACATCGTGAGTTATTAAAAAAATAAATATCTGTGTGTTTTTTTTGTGTGTCCAGTGTTTTATTACTTGTGTTTTCGTTGACCTATAAACCCAGCGGAACATTCCGCTTCCCCTTTGCCGCTCGCTCGCTCCCTCCTCTCTCATCCCTCCTTCTCTCTCCCTTCTCACACTCTCTCTCCCTCCGTCCCCCTTCTCTTCCTCTCTCTCCGGAGTGTATTCAGACTAGATGATATTACCACGGAGACAGGGGAGACTGATGTCATAATGCCCTGACGGAATGGGAATGTTGTGATGTCACAATGAGTCATGCATGTCACATTCTATTTCTACGGTGACAGTTAGGCAACACTGAGTTTAGAGTATTTAACTAAATCACACTGAGATTTACATTTCTTTTCCAACTGAGCCCTGACCAAGAGATGGAGGTTAAAACACTGAGCCCTGACCAAGAGATGGAGGTTTAAACACTGAGTCCTGACCAAGAGATGGAGGTTAAAACACTGAGCCCTGACCAAGAGATGTAGGTTTAAACACTGAGTCCTGACCAAGAGATGGAGGTTTAAACACTGAGTCCTGACCAAGAGATGGAGGTTTAAACACTGAGTCCTGACCAAGAAATGGAGGTTTAAACACTGAGTCCTGACCAAGAGATGGAGGTTAAAACACTGAGTCCTGACCAAGAGATGGAGGTTAAAACACTGAGTCCTGACCAAGAGATGGACGTTAAAACACTGAATCCTGACCAAGAGATGGAGGTTTAAACACTGAGTCCTGACCAAGAGATGTACGTTAAAACACTGAGTCCTGACCAAGAGATGGAGGTTAAAACACTGAGTCCTGACCAAGAGATGGAGGTTTAAACACTGAGTCCTGACCAAGAGATGGAGGTTTAAACACTGAGTCCTGACCAAGAGATGGAGGTTTAAACACTGAGGCCTGACCAAGAGATGGAGGTTAAAACACTGAGTCCTGACCAAGAGATGGATGTTAAAACACTGAGTCCTGACCAAGAGATGGAGGTTTAAACACTGAGTCCTGACCAAGAGATGGAGGTTTAAACACTGAGTCCTGACCAACAGATGGAGGTTTAAACACTGAGTCCTGACCAAGAGATGGAGGTTAAAACACTGAGTCCTGACCAAGAGATGGAGGTTAAAACACTGAGTCCTGACCAAGAGATGGAGGTTAAAACACTGAGTCCTGATCAAGCGATGGACGTTAAAACACTGAGTCCTGACCAAGAGATGGAGGTTTAAACACTGAGTCCTGACCAAGAGATGGACGTTAAAACACTGAGTCCTGACCAAGAGATGGAGGCCTGACATAATGCATCATTCACAGATAATCTGTCACATTACTGCCTGTCATAATGCATCATTCACAGATAATCTGTCACCTAAATCCCTGACATAATGCAGCATTCACAGATAATCTGTCACCATACTGCCTGACATAATGCATCATTCACAGATAATCTGTCACATTACTGCCTGACATAATGCATCATTCACAGATAATCTGTCACCTTACTGCCTGACATAATGCATCATTCACAGATAATCTGACACATTACTGGCTGACATAATGCATCATTCATAGATAATCTGACACATTACTGGCTGACATAATTGTTATTTATTTTACCTTTATTTAACTAGGCAAGTCAGTTAAGAACAAATTCTTATTTTCAATGACGGCCTAGGAACAGTGCCTGTTCAGAACGACAGATTTGTACCTTGTCAGCTCGGGGATATGAACTTGCAACCTTTCGGTTACTAGTCCAACGCTCTAACCACTAGGCTACCCTGCATCATTCACAGATAATCTGTCACATTACTGCCTGACATAATGCA